>NC_087173.1:2837985-2847985 GCF_035594125.1 Scylla paramamosain
ATGCATGCTGGGAAAACATTGATCCTGTAGCAGCCACCGAGTATACAAAGAGAGAGAGAGAGAGAGAGAGAGAGAGAGAGAGAGAGAGAGAGAGAGAGAGAGAGAGAGAGAGAGAGAGAGAGAGCAGAGGCACAATATTATTCACGACATGATCAAATAACTAATGTATAAAAAATGTAATATGTATTTTATTTATTTATTTATTATTTTTTTACTGGGAGAACGTCTTTAATTTCCAGAGAGAGAGAGAGAGAGAGAGAGAGAGAGAGAGAGAGAGAGAGAGAGAGAGAGAGAGAGAGAGAGAGAGAGAGAGAAACCTATGAACACACGATATTAGAATAGAAAAAAAAATTTCCACAAGCATAAAAAAAGTTCACACACACACACACACACACACACACACACACACACACACACACACACACACGCAATCAGGAGTCATAACCTTTTGAATTGGAGTCGCATTTTTGACACTCCATAATAGCATTCAATTCCGTAAAACAAAGGGAGGCGCACTCAACACTCAATATTCCTCAATGCACCGCCACCAGTTTCCTTTTTTCCCACCCGAGCCTGTTTCGTCTGTTTAACTTCTGCTACCTCAATTTTTCCCGCGTCTATAATTACTTCCCGTCCGTGATTGGCTGAGAGAAGAATCGTGCCTTTTTTCTTTTCTTTTTTTTTTTTTTTTGGGTAGTGTGTAGGCAGTTATAGGCATTGTGGTCCTTTTGTTGTTATTAGTGTTGTTGTTGTTGTTGCTGTTGTTGTTAGTAAGTGTAGTAATAGTAATGGTAGTAGTAGTAGTTGTTGTTGTTGTAGTAGTAGTAGTAGCACTAGTAGTAGTAGTAGTAGTAGTAGTAGTAGTAGTAGTAGTAGTAGTAGTAGTAGTAGTAGTAAGAATAATAATAATAAGAAGAAGAAGAAAAGATGATGATGATGATGATGATGATGATGATGATGATAGCAACAACAGATGATAGGATAATAGCAACAACAATTATATATTCATAGAAGCGCTAAACATCTTAATAAAAAAAAATTAACTGAGATAACACACACACACACACACACACACACACACACACACACACACACACACACACACACACACACACACACACACACACACACACACACACACACACACAATAACACACATACGAAACAAAAAGAAAAAAAAAACCAGCAATACAAATGAACACTAATCCCAAGTTTGCATGCTGTCTTAATCACTCTAATTCAGGCGGGAACCATCATTTTAATCCTGAACATGCGAGACAATGGCGTGCATGATGGATAACACTTCCGGGAGTAAATATAACTAATGCATTTAACGTGAGAAGATAAACTAATAGAGAAACGCAAGCAGGCAAAACCACCAATACAATATACACGATTAGAAATAAGAAAAAATAAATAAACAAATAAACACAAACAACGTCATCTCAACACAGCGCCTTTGGGAACGACGGTGAAGCGGAAAGAAAAAAAGAAAAGGGAAAAACGGACGGTAGTGAAACGGAAAGAAGGAAACGAGGGGAGGGAAAAAGAGGAGAGAAAAAGCAGCAGGAAAGAAAAAGGTGGAAGGAAGAACGAATGGCTGTGAATTTGAAAAAGACCAAGAGAATAGGACGTGTTGGAGTAGAAAGACCTTCACGTGGAGGAGGAGGAGGAGGAGGAGGAGGAGGAGGAGGAGGAGGAGGAGGAGGAGGAGGAGGAGGAGGAGGAAATACGAGAAGGCTAGAAATAGGCGAAAAGAGGAAAATTTTAAAGCTTGCCTGAATATGTAAAATAACGAGAAGAAATTTGTGATGAATAGGAGGAAAATGAGAGAATTAAAAGATAACTTGCTTTCCTATCTTCCTATGATTTTCTGCTTGTTTATTTTTGTTTGTCTGTTTGTTTGTATGTCTTTTTGAGGGGGTATACCTGTTTGTTGGTTTTTATCTCTCTGTCATTTTTTTTCAGTCTGTTTCTACGTATGTCTGTTTGTCAGTCTATATTAGCCTAACTGCTTTTATTTTTCCTTCTTTCAGTGTCTATATAAGTCATTTAGTTAGTTCTTCAGTCTATTTTTCTGTCTGTCAGCCTATCTACTTGTCTGTCAGTCTGATTTCTCTGTTTTTTTTTTCTCCTTATCTGTCTAATCTCTCTCTCTCTCTCTCTCTCTCTCTCTCTCTCTCTCTCTCTCTCTCTCTCTCTCTCTCTCTCTCTCTCTCTTGACAGTAACACACGCAAGGTTACGACACGCCCTCCAAACACATAAACACAGGCGCCACCATATGTAATGCTGCCAGGGACGCCTTCACCTTACCACCGCCTGTCGATATAAACAAGGGCGACAAACGACTTGCAAATACTTTCACCGTAACTCCGCCACGCCGCACCTGGACAGAATTTATTATCGGCATGACGCGAGGAGTTTAAAATAGATACACTTGCTTTGGATGATTTAAATGTTTGTCAGATGAGATTTGTTATGTTAGTTTATGTTATGTTATGTTATGTTAGGTTAGGTTTGGTTAGGTTAGGTTGTAATTGGTGTTGTGTTAGTGGTGGTGGTGGTGGTGGTTGGTGATGATATTGTTAGTGTTTTTATAATGGTGTGTTGGAATATTAATGTTTATTTGATGTATATTGATTGTCACTGATTCATTATGTTCTTTTTTATTATGTATCTGTGTATTCTCCCTTCAATTTTTTATTTTTTTCATCCTCTTTTCGTTTCCTTAATCTGACACTAAACTCAAACTAAACTAAAAAATAAACTAACCAACCCTTTCATAACCGAACCTGACTTGATCTCACATAAACTAAATCCTATTAAAGTAACTAAAGGAACCTAACCTAACTTAACCTAACGTAACTTGAACTCTACAGAATTAATTAAACCAGCATGACCTGACCCAGCACAGCCCGCGTGTAGGTGGGGCACCTGTTTTCATTCACGTCATTGCTTCCCTCCTGCCGATATGAAGAGCCTTGTCATATACCATCATAAAGAGAGAGAGAATAATGAAAACCGAAATGGATATGGGAGAAATGAATTAACAAAGGCACACAAAGGTTGATTGGAAAAGTGCAAAGAGAATGACATTTACCTTTACCAATGGAACAGATAAAGTGGAATAATGGAATAAAATTTCACATGATGGATGACTTCACATAGGTGTACAAATATTAACTGAAAGGATATAAAGGTAGTGCACGGTATCTGTACATATGGAAATGCACACGAGAGAGAACAGGTGTAACGGAAGAGGATTAAAATGTAGACAGGTGAGCGAGAGCGAGAGAGAGAGAGAGAGAGAGAGAGAGAGAGAGAGAGAGAGAGAGAGAGAGAGAGAGAGAGAGAGAGAGAGAGAGCTTAAACAGGTGTAACAGAAAATTATTTAAAACACAGACAGGTGAGAGAGAGAGAGAGAGAGAGAGAGAGAGAGAGAGAGAGAGAGAGAGAGAGAGAGAGAGAGAGAGAGAGAGAGAGAGAGAGAGAGAGCTTAAATAGGTGTAACAGAAAATTATTAAAACACAGACAGGTGAGAGAGAGAGAGAGAGAGAGAGAGAGAGAGAGAGAGAGAGAGAGAGAAAAGGTAAAGCAGGCAGACAGGTGAAGAGGGAGAAGCAGCAAGGTGACAGGTAAAACAAAATTACCTGTCACTTGGGCCTGACAGGTAACGGGAGGCAGCGATAGAAAAAAAAAACCACATGGGAGCATAAGAAATTAATTACACATTGCCACAAGACGCCAGGAATATCCAAGCAACACCTGACGATAAGAAAAAATAAATAAAGAGATGAAAACAAACGGATAGAAAAAAAAAGATTAAGTGCGGTTCTGGATACGATAATAATAGTGATGTAGAATATAATGAAGAAAAAAAGAAAGATGCAGATAAATAAGTAAATGTGCTGTATACGGATATAATAGTGATGCTGTAGATAAAAGATAGCGACAGATGGGTTAAATTCTTGAAACGGAAACTCAAATGTCCATCACAATAATAATAACACCAAAAACCACACCAGCCGCTACAAAAGTGAATAAATGTATTAGATAGCAGAAAAGGCGACAGAGAAACTAGTGGAATTAATTAACTAAAGTGTGAAATGCCCGTCAGTATATCAACACCACTGATTTAATAATGCAACCACCATCACCACCACCACCACAACCACCACCACCACCACCGCACTGATGACCACAACAACAAGAACAAGAAAGAGATTAATTACAAAGAACAAACACCAGCATCACCAACTACAACTGACTGACCACCACCACCACAATCACCACCACCACCACCACAACCATCATCACCACAAACAATAGCATCCAAACTAACCACCACCACAACACCACAATTACCCCCACTAACAACACGAACAATAACAATAACAACAATAACAAGAGCATCCAGACTGACCACCACCACCGCCACCACCACCACCACCACCACCACCACCATCGCTGTCGCCGTCAGGAACAATGCAATTACTGCCTCTATAGTACGAAGGGTTTGGCAGGGCGCCTCTCCACCCGCCCCCCACCTTCCTTGTTACGGTGAAGGGCGTGAATGGTCGCGCCCTGTGTGTTAGGACGAAGGGACAAGGAGGAAGAAGACGAGGAGGAAGAGGACGAGGAGGAAGAGGAAGAGGAGGAAGAGGAAGAGGAGGAAGAAGAGGGAAAGGGAGAGATAAGACTGTATGAATAGATGCAATATTATCAGAATTAAGGAAATGTGTGTTCGTGTGTTTATGTTCTCTCTCTCTCTCTCTCTCTCTCTCTCTCTCTCTCTCTCTCTCTCTCTCTCTCTCTCTCTCTCTCTCTCTAAATATGAGACACGAATACACTTCTCCGTCAAAGGGATATGCATATTCTCCTCCTCCTCCTCCTCTTCCTCCTCCTCCTCCTCCTCCAGTCTCCCAGGGAGTAAATGATGCCCTCACTGGAACGCCGACCGTAATATCACTAGAGAGAGAGAGAGAGAGAGAGAGAGAGAGAGAGAGAGAGAGAGAGAGAGAGAGAGAGAGAGAGAGAGAGAGGAAAAAATGTTATCCCCAAGACATTTCCTCTAACTCCTCACACCTGATGCTTCGGGAAGGTACTGAAGGGGGGGAGAGAGAGAGAGAGAGAGAGAGAGAGAGAGAGAGAGAGAGAGAGAGAGAGGGAGAGGGAGAGGGAGAGGGAGAGGGAGGTTAAATATGGGGTGAGATAGAAGAGCATTAAGGTGGAAGAGGAGGAGATAGGAAGGAGAGGGAGAGAAAGGGAGAGAAGTTAAGAGGACTAAATGAGGTAAAAAGATGGAAGAGATGGGAGGGAGTGTGAATAATGGGTGAGAGGGAGAGGAGGAGGAGGAGGAGGAGGAGGAGGAGGAGGAGGAGGAGGAGGAGGAGGAGGAGGAGGAGGAGGAGGAGGAGGAGGAGGAGAGAAAGACTTTAAGGGTGTGAGAAAGTAAGGAGAGAGGTAAGGGAGGAAGCAAAGGTTATGTTATTCTCTCTCTCTCTCTCTCTCTCTCTCTCTCTCTCTCTCTCTCTCTCTCTCTCTCTCTCTCTCTCGTAATTTTTCTGTTTTATTTTCTTTCCCTCTTCTCTCTCTTCCTGTTTTTCTCTTCGCTTCGTATCTGTTCCTCCTCTTCTTCTTCTTTTTACCTTCTCCTTTCTTTCTTCTCTTCCTTTCTTGTTCTCTGCTGTGTAGTTTATTGGGCGTTTCCTCTTTTATTATTATTTTTTTTCTCGTTCTTCTCTTCCTCTTCCTTTTCCTCCTCCTCCGCTTCCTCCTTCCTCTTCTTCTTGCTTCTTCTTACGAGCTTTTATCAGTGAGAATATAAAAAATATTTCCACATCTCTTCTCTCTTCTTGTCCTCTTTCTTCTCCTCCTTATCTCCTCCTTCTCCTCCTCTTCTTTTTCTCCTTCTTTTTTTTTCTTCCACTGTTTTTTTCTTTTTTTTTCATTGTTTTGAAATGTTATCAGCTGAGAAATAAAACATTCTCTCTCTCTCTCTCTCTCTCTCTCTCTCTCTCTCTCTCTCTCTCTCTCTCTCTCTCTCTCTCTCTCTCTCTCTCTCTCTCTCTCTCTCTCTCTACTCCCACGTATTCCACCCCTCTCCCCTCTCTCCCTCCCTTCTTCCCTCATCCAATCTCTGTTTCTCTCTCCCTCTTCCTCCCTGCATCCTTCCCTCTCTCTCCCTCTCTCTCTCTCTCTCTCTCTCTCTCTCTCTCTCTCTCTCTCTCTCTCTCTCTCTCTCTCTCTCTCTCTCTCTCTCTCTCTCTCTCACTCTCCCTTCGCACTGTAATGAAGAAGATAATGACTAAAGTAAGTACCGGGACCTCTCCTCTCACCTCCTTCAGAGAGAGAGAGAGAGAGAGAGAGAGAGAGAGAGAGAGAGAGAGAGAGAGAGAGAGAGAGAGAGAGAGAGAGAGAGAGAGAGAGAGAGAGAGAGAGAGAGAGAGAGAGAGAGAGAGAGAGAGAGAGAGAGAGAGAGAGAGAGAGAGAGAGAGAGAGAGAGAGAGAGAGAGAGAGAGAGAGAGAGAGAGAGAGAGAGAGAGCAATATTGAGGTGCTTCATTATCATGTTACTGCTGTACTCTCTCTCTCTCTCTCTCTCTCTCTCTCTCTCTCTCTCTCTCTCTCTCTCTCTCTCTCTCTCTCTCTCTCTCTCACGTTACCAATACAACATAAATAATAATGATAACTGCATTTTTAAGGTTTCCTCTATCTATTGATATACTAATTTGATCTGTAATACCTCTCCCTCTCTCCCTTCCCTTCCTCCCTCCTACTTTCCCTCCAATCTTCTTCTCTCCACTCTCATTTTCGTCAAGTGTTCTCCTCATCTCTCTCTTCATCCCATTATTTAACCTTTTTTCTTTCCTTTTTTCCTTTCTTGCTAAAACTTTTCCCTTACGTTAAATTTTTGTAAACATTTCCTGTTTTAGATTAGTTTCCCCTTCCTCCTTCTATCTTTTTCTTTCATTTTATCTTTTTCTCCCTCTTCCTTATTTTCTTTGTCACATTGATCAAAACTCGTCATGTTTTCTTTTGTTTTCTTTACCTCCTTTCATTCGTCCTTGTGTCACCTTCTATTTTATCTCCTTTATTTTCCTCCCCCTTTCTCTTAATTCTTTCCTATTCTCCCTTTCGCATTAAGATTTCATTTCAGTTTCTCTCTCTCTCTCTCTCTCTCTCTCTCTCTCTCTCTCTCTCTCTCTCTCTCTCTCTCTCTCTCTCTCTCTCTCTCTCTCCATACTTCCGTCTGGTAAGTCTAAAATTTCTCCCCTTTATCCATTTGTTTCTCCCCTTCCATTCTTCCTCATGTATTCTTTCCCCTTTTCTCTCACATTATTTTATCATCCATTGCTCCTTATCACCCTCGTTGCCTTCCTCCTCCTCCTCCTCCTCCTCCTCCTATCTTTTCCTCTCGCTCATTTCTCTTTATCCCCTTCTCTTTCCTCCAGTGCGTCTCTCCTCTTTATTCCTAATGATAAGCAGATTTTTCCTTCATCTTTTTCCACCTTCTTCTTTTCTCTCTCCTTCCTCCTTCTATCACATTCTCCTCCTCATTTCTTCTGATCCATCTTCCTCCTTCCTCCGTTGCATTATTCTTTTAGTCTTTCTCATAAGCAAACTTTTCCATCTCTGCTCACTTTCCTATCACCCTCCTCCCCCTCCTCCTCCTCCTCCTGTTCTTCTGCCTTCACCTCCTCCTCCTATTGTATTCTCCTCATTTCTCTTCCGCATCTTCTTCCTCCTCATAAGCAGACTTCCCCATCACCCTCTTCATCTTGCTTTCACCATTATCCTCTTCCTCCTCCTCCTCCTCCTCCTGTTCCTCCTTCTATTGTAATCCCATTTTTCCTCCTCCCTCTTAAGCATCTTCCTCGTATAGCAACTTTTCCATCACTCCCTTCACTTCCTTTATTCTCTTTCTCTCTTCCTATCTCCATTTCTCATCGTATTCTTGTTATCCTTGTTATCCATTTTTTCCCCCATGTGTTGCGTCTTCGTCATAATCTGAGTCTTTTATGTCGCTCTCTTCTCACCTCCCCTTCATCTTCTTTGCTTCCTCTATCCATCTTCCATCCTGTTCTCCATCCAGGTCCTTGTTACCCATCCTCTTTTTCCCCCTCTGTGTTGCATCTTCGTCATAATCCAAGTCTTTCACGGCCCTCTCGTCACCTCCCCTCCACCGTCGCCCCTCATCCTCTTATTCCCGCTCCTCGCTTCGGCCTCGTCAGCATAATCCAGGTTGTGTCGAGGTCCCAGCACAAGGCCCTGGTCACGCCGGGCACCCAATAAGGTTTACGTGCCTCCAGAAGAAGATCCTATCACTCCGCCTCTGTTGCCGCCACACCCGTATTAGGCTACATCCCCTCCATCCCTCCCCGTCTCCTACCGGCCCTTCCCTGCCTCTCCCCGCCCCCTGCCGCCTCCATTTATGCCCGTGATGGCCCGTCCTTCACATGTATGGTCCTTCCTCCTCTGTCCCTGTGGCCTCCCGGTGCGTCGGTGTAACGAAACGACAAGTCTTTTATGTAAATTTTCAAGATGACTCCATTCTGTCTGTCTCTGCCTTTTTTTACTCTCTCTCTCTCTCTCTCTCTCTCTCTCTCTCTCTCTCTCTCTCTCTCTCTCTCTCTCTCTCTCTCTCTCTCTCTCTCTCTGCCACGTCTTCAGTTACGTCCTCCAATGAATGTTTCTTTCACGTCTAGTTTCCCGCCTGTTTTTTTTATTTCTATTATTTTCTTTCCCGAGAAGAGAGAGAGAGAGAGAGAGAGAGAGAGAGAGAGAGAGAGAGAGAGAGAGAGAGAGAGAGAGAGAGTTGGTTTTGCTTCACAGTTTCATTTTCGCTTCCTGTGGGTTTCGTTTTCCTCTTCCTCTTTACCTCTTACTATAATCACATCGACTTCCTCTTCCTCCTCCTCCTCCCCCTCTTCCTCGTCCTCCTTCTATACTATCCTGTCTTTTTCTGTACTATCCTCTCGCAATATCTATACTAATCTGTTTCTTCCACTAATAGCGTAAAATAATTACCTAAACAGCCTAGTAAGGACTTCAAGGTCTGTTGTATATTCCTCCTCCCCCTCCTCCTCCTCCTCCTCCTCCTCCTCCTCCTCCTCCTCCTCCTCTTCTTACCCGTCATCCTCTTCCCTTTCTTCCCTTCCAGTCAAGTATTTCATTAACAAACAAACACCACGCGCCGTTTTTCATTCCCTTCACTGTAACGATTCACACAAAAAAGTCATTATCAAGATGGCAACCATCCCTCTCCCCCTCCATCACTCTTCTTTCTATTTGAACTTGCGATATTCTGATGATTAATCGTAAGGGGACGGCGATACCCTTAGGGGCTCAAAAATCTTCCCTTAGGGCGCGTTTGTCCCCTTGGAATTCCTCAGGGTGTGAGTGGATTACGTTTTCTATACCGTTTTCTACCCCTGTGTCCTTATGTGCATCCCCTGAGGTCCTACAGCCATAAACCTCAACACACTTACTTGGTTTTAATTTCTCTTGTCCTCTAATGCAAGTGTTGGTCAGTGTTGTTTGTCTTTGATCTATTTTGTTGGGAAATTCTGCCCTGTTCATCTAACTAATGCAAGAGTTTTGTATTTTCATTGTTTTCTCGTTTGTACTGGTAAATTCTGATCTGTCCATCTTACTAGTAGTGCAGGAGTTAACTAGTATCTTCATTCTTTCATCTCTCTTTTTGGTAAATTCTGCCCTCTCCATCTCAATAGTGCAGGACTTATCTAGTTTCTTCATTCCTCAATATTTTCAACTCACAAGCTTTGCCCTGTCTACCTCAGTCACCTAGAGCCTTCACTCTCATTCCTTTTTACTGGTAGACTCTCAACTCCCCACTGGTGTCTGTCTATCTTGTCCTAATGCTTACAAGCTAAACTGTATCTAAAGAGGAACATTAAGACCCATGTAAAGAAAATACACAATTTTTTTCCCTATTTCTTCCCTGTAATATTTTTTATTTTATTTTCTTAAAGGAAGA
>NC_087173.1:2855485-2880485 GCF_035594125.1 Scylla paramamosain
AAAGAAAATAAAAATGTGCAAAACTTTTAAGGAACGTACAACGAAGAACGAAAACACTACAGAGGGATGTATTTTAGATGTATGTGTGTGTGTGTGTGTGTGTGTGTGTGTGTGTGTGTGTGTGTGTGTGTGTGTGTGTGTGTGTGTGTGTGTGTGTGTGTGTGTGTAAGTGATAGAGAAAAGAATGCACGAAAGATACAAAGAAGAAGGAAAAGAATACATATACAGTTTATCTATCTATCTATCGATCTATCTATCTACCAAACTTTTATGTATCTTTCTGTCTATCTATCTATCTACCCTATCTATTAATCTGCATACCTCTCTATATACCCTTCAATTTACCTAACTATCTATCCAACTATTTATCAACCCATGCATGTACATCTATCTACACACACATCTAACACACCCATACCTAGAAAGAAAAAAATGCATGTATACATCTACCCATGTCGTGTATATGTGTGTGTGTGTGTGTGTGTGTGTGTGTGTGTGTGTGTGTGTGTGTGTGTGTGTGTGTGTGTGTGTGTGTGTATGTCACAGGTAAAACAAGCCGGTACACAGGGAGAGAAGTGTATGATTGGTATGCGTCTGGTGGAAGGCAGGGAGGTGGTGGGGAGGATGAGTTACGCGGGGCAGACTAGCGGGGTGCGGGAGGAGTGTGTTTGGGGACCAGTAAGTCTGACGAAGAGGCAAGAAGGGTATTGGAGAAGAGACTAACAGCTAACCCAGAGAGAGAGAGAGAGAGAGAGAGAGAGAGAGAGAGAGAGAGAGAGAGAGAGGAGAGTGTGTGGAGGGGTAGGGAGAAGGGTGATAGTTGGTGGTAGTAGTAGTAGTAGTAGTAGTAGTAGTAGTAGTAGTAGTAGTAGTAGTAGTAGTGGTAGTAGTAGAAGTGGTTGTAGTAGTAGCAGTACTAGTAATAGTTAAATAAAGAAGCAAATGTGGAAAGAGTAAGAAAATAATAAAAAAAACCGTACAAGTTGATACAATAAGTCTTTTGGAGTGAGAGAGAGAGGAGAGAGAGAGAGAGAGAGAGAGAGAGAGAGAGAGAGAGGAGAGAGAGAGAGAGAGAGAGAGCACTCAGTATGCGGACGGGCTGAGGGAGAGTTGGTCACATCTTGGCAAACTTTTGTGTTCCGCAGCAAAGTGTTGGGCGGCGCCATAAAGTGGGCTCGACCTTCACCTCACCCGTGTGGAGCCCGGGCTTACTGGGAGAGAGAGAGAGAGAGAGAGAGAGAGAGAGAGAGAGAGGAGAGAGAGAGAGAGAGAGAGAGAGAGAGAGAGAGAGAGAGAGAGAGAGACTGACTTCCACTATCCTCTTCTATTTCTTGACTTTTCGTAGGAATATCGCAAGGAAGAGCAAGAGTAGTGGGAAATTGAGAGGAGCGGGAGAGGTAAGAGGAGGAGGAGGAGGAGGAGGAGGAGGAGGAGGAGGAGGAGGAGGAGGAGGAGGAGGAGGAGGAAGGGAAGGAGGAGTGAGAGTAAAAGAAGACTAGACTAGACAAGAAAAAAAACAGTGGGGGAGATGAAAGGCATGAAAGAGAACACGTGATGAAGTCTCGTAACAGTTATCACAATCAACATTTTTTATACTTTTATCGTTCGTTTTTCTTGTCAACTTTTTTTTTTTATTTCCTGGTAATTTATGTTTAACGCAAATATTTACTTTTTTTTTGTTTATTCTGCTGCTTTGATAAATATTGCCTTAGTTTACATTATTTATTGTATTACTAATGTTGAGTTTTATTCATTTGTTTTTTTCATGAGCAGCGAGAAAAATGTGACTTACTAATACCATCAAATGAAAGTCCAGAAGAAAAATATATAAAAATTCATGAGTTGTCTTTCCAGGAAGAATATTAATGTACGTTTAAATATCATGACAGATTTTACTGTTATTCTATACGTATTTTTCGTTCTACTTGAATTTGTATCTATCTATTTTATTTGTTGCTCCAGAGTTCATTATAATTTTACTTTTTACGTTAATAGTAATTATGTGCTCCGTAAATTAGGTTACTTATTTACTTACATACGTACACACACGATATTTTTTCCTACTTATGTATCTATTCATTCACAGCTTTGGTTATCTACGCTCGTAATATCATTTTTACTTATTTACCTATTCATTTCCTCAACAACCTACATCCGTAACAAAAACTTCTTACTCATTTACTTATTTACGAACTCATCAACCAATCACACAACAATTTTCTTATTATTTACTTATTCACGCACTCAGTACCTATTTATATACTCATACTGAAATACTCACTCTTGAACACCCGAACTCTCCACATCATAACTTAAAAGACATTACGGTACGACACACGATTCACCACACGGCCTTTACTCCGTTACACTGATGGTGAGCCTTGGCGGGGACGCGAGCACAGCGATACCACCTGCAGACTACCGCCATTACACACCTGTGCCTCTACGTATTGACTCACACAGCGCTATACTTGTCAACACCTGGGGGAGGGTGAATACATTGCCTTCATTAACCTGTGACAAACTGTGCACGTGCGAGGCTTGTTCTTGGAGGTGGTGGTGATGGTGGTGGAGGTGGTTTACATTGAATTATATAAGATGACTAAACGGTAACAGACTTTTAAAAGTTTGCATGAGAGGAGGAGGAGGAGGAGGAGGAGGAGGAGGAGGAGGAGGAGGAGGAGGAGGAGGAAGGGAAATGATGCAAATTTGAAGGAAGTGAAATGTGATATTTACCTAAAAACTTAACAATTCAGTCACACACACACACACACACACACACACACACACACACACACACACACACACACACACACACACACACACACACACACAAACATCCAAAAGGCAACACGAAGGAAAAAAAAGAAAGATGGAGATAAAAAATAAAGCAGCAGGCAAGTTAATCTTACATCACCCCTTCAGATGCAATTTCCTCCTCTTTCCAGTTTTATTTCCAGGCGCATAATTGATCTGTCACGTGTTCCCCTCCAGTATTATTCATCACCCCTCTCGCTCTTCCAGTCTTTTTTTTCATCCTTCCCTCCATCCCTTATTCCAGTTCCCACACCCTACGGACCCGGAAAAGCAAGAGGAGAAGGAAAAGGAGGAAGAGGGAGAAGGAGAGGAGGAGGAAATGCAAAAGATAGCTCAGGAGGAGGATGCAGAAAACGGAATGTAAGGAGAAGGAGGAACTGGGGAAAAAAAAAGGGGGAAAAGGATGGATGAGGAAAATAGAAATAAGTAATAAGGAGAGAGTGCGAGGGAGAGAGGAATAAAAATAGGAGAAGGAGAAAAGCTGGAGGAAGAGTAAAACAGAGGAAAGGAAGAATAGAACCTGAAGTAAAGGCATGATAAAAGCAGGAAGAGGAGGAGGAGGAGAACGAGGAAGACAAGGAGGAAGGCGAGGATGAAGATAAAACGAGGAAAGTAAGAAAAAGAAAAAAAAGTGCCGAAACAACAAGAAGAATTGAAGGAAGCAGAAAAGGACACAGTTGAAGAGAAGGAAGAGAAGAAAGAGGAGGAGGAGGAGCAGAAGGAGGAGAAGGAGAAAGAGAAGAACACATTGCAGGAGAAGAAGGAGGAGGAGGTGCCGGCTATCGCATCCCATTCGTTGCGTTAGAGGCGCCTCCATCGCTCCCTCAGGCCGCCTCTGTTGTCTTGACGCCCTGGAAGCCTCAGATATACCACCCCTGTGTGCGTGCGTGCGGTCGATGTCTGTATGTGCGTGCGTGTATCAAGGCAGGTGATGAAAGCAAAAAAATTCTTAAAACATTCCCATCCGTCACCTGAGGAATGACGAGGTAGTACCAGTGTCGCCTTAATGATCGAGTCGCAGGTGTGTCACTGGGCGAGAGAGAGAGAGAGAGAGAGAGAGGAGGAGGGTCGAGGAAGGGCTGCAGGGTTGGGGCGCCTCTAATACTTGATGATACAAGGCTCCGCGCATGTCCTCCCCTGGTTAGTTCATGTCGTGCGGAACAGAGACATCAGGAGGGAGCGGCGCACCTTTGCTTGACTTCCGTCGTGGTGGTGACGCAGGGTGACTGCACACGAGGCTCATTACCTGCTGTACTGGTGGTGTTTGTCTCCTTCCCCGTGGTCGCGTGATTGCTGTGTGATTATTAGGTTGTTACTCTCCCGCTACAGTCATTTGCATTGGGGAAGCGTAAGTTTAGGCCTGACCCGCCTCCTCTGTTGTTATTTTTACGATTCGCATTATGTATTTTTATTTATAACTATTTCTTTTTATTTTTTCTTATTTTTGAACGATTATCTTCATGCTTTTTAATGTTTGCGAGTCATCTTGTGTTCTATAGCGGCACTTTGGTTAAGTCCTCGTGTCAAGGCCTTAATGCTACCGGTTCGATTCTGGGCCAATGGGATTTGTTAGCAGGAGAGGTAACACTTTCTCGTAGCAAATGCCGTCTTGTGGTGCTGCTAACCCTTCCCCTATTCACGACCCAATGAACTAATGGACTAACTGACTTATACTGTACGAAAATAAAACTACTAAAAGATCTGAGCTTCCCGAGTCTAAAGAACACAAGATTATATGCAAAACTAGTGAAGGATCTGCACCGCGGTGGAGGCAGGGAGCGGAGCAGCGGCCCGTGTGTAATACTGCATGGGCTAGATCTCCGACACGCGTTTCCTCATCTGTCTCGCTTTGTTTGCCCTCTTGCCTGCCTCTGTCCGCTTCCTCTCGCTGCCGCTCCCCTCCCCCTCCACCCCCAGCGCCGCCACACGCCACTGGTATATTTAGCCACGCATACCTACACCCATTACCGCCGGACACCTTGGTACAAATTATGATGCAGGGTGTGTATGTGCGTGTGTGTGTGTATATATGTATATGTCTGTGTTTTTCATGAGTGTTTGTCGTTTACTACTGTGATTTGTAAGTGTGTGTGTGTTGTGTGTGTGTGTGTGTGTGTGTGTGTGTGTGTGTGTGTGTGTGTGTGTGTGTGTGTGTGTGTGTGTGTGGTTGGGAGGTGAATGTAGCTTTTAAATTGTTAATGTTTATTTTTTCTTTTTTCTCTTCCCAGCAGGTTCGTGTTGATGGGAGGAAGGAAGGATGGAAGGAAGGAAGCGAGGGAGAGGGAGAGAGAGAGAGAGAGAGAGAGAGAGAGAGAGAGGCACGTAGAGGAAGAGGAAGAGGAAGAAGAGGAGGAGGAGGAGGAGGAAGAGGAATGCAGGAGAGTTATGTGGTATCGCCAACGACAAAATAATTACCCCCTAGAGTTTTAAATGGAATTGTAATCTGTTTGTAGCTTAACTTTTTAACTGTCCACTCTAATGCATCCCTTCCTTCCTGTCTGTAATAGATTTCTCTCTCTCTCTCTCTCTCTCTCTCTCTCTCTCTCTCTCTCTCTCTCTCTCTCTCTCTCTCTCTCTCTCTCTCTCTCTCTCTCTCTCATTTACTTTTTTTATCTATCAAGTTTCCTGGAATGTGCGATTTGTATTTCCTGTTTGTTGTTGATGTTATTGTTGTTGTTGTTGTTGTTGTTGTTATTGTCGTTGTTGTTGTTTTAAGCACGCTCTTCTTAATTAGTTGCGGTAGTCAATATTAACAAGTAATTATACCATTATCTACATGTTTCGCTTTCAACAAGGAGGAGGAGGAGGAGGAGGGAGGAGGAGGAGGAGGAGGAGGAGGAGGATTAAAAAGGATTATACAGGCTAAACAAACAACAACAAAGCTTTAGGTCCTTGCATGGCTGTTTGGGAGCTAATTGTAACTAACTACTTGGAGGAGGAGGAGGAGGAGGAGAGGAAGAAGAAAAGATGATGATAATAATGACAATAATAAAACTGAAAAAGACACTAAGAGAACAAACAGCAAATGCAAATAGAAATGAGTCTTTCAAACTAATAACGTCAGTAGTGGTGGTGGTGGTGGTGGTGGTGGTGATGGTGGTGTTGGTGGTGGTGGTGGTGGTTGAGAGGATAACCTTGCTAGTCCTTTGTCTCAGAGTCAGCTCCACCTATAATGATTGAATTAAATCTGATTAACCAATGCAAGCTGATGATGAGAGGGAGACGATGGCTGTATACTGGGGACAGAAGGAGGAGGAGGAGGAGGAGGAGGAGGAGGAGAGAAACGTAGAAGGAAAGGAAATAGTGGGAGAAACAGAGGAAATGGAGAAACTGAGAAAAGGAGACATAGGAGACTTAATGGAAAAAGAAATGGGTAAGAAAAGAAAGCAGGAGGAGAAACTAAGAGGGGGAGAAAGAAGGAAAACGGAGAAGTAAAGGAAAGGGGAGAAAGAGAGGAAAAGGAAGATATTGAAGGAAAGACGAAGAGAAAGAAAAGGCCTATTGAAGAGACAAATGAAAAAGAATAGGAAATAGGAGGAAAAAGAGGAAAACTAGAGGAAAAAAATAAATAAAGTAGCCAGAGGAAAGAGAGAAAGACCTAGAAAATAAGATAAAATAATGTAATAAGAGGAAAAAAAAAAGAGAATGAAGAGGACTCGCAAAAGAAAAAAACAAAAAACGAAAACTCAAAGGGATAAGAGAAAGAAAAACTAAAGAAAGAGTAAGATAAAGGTAAGAAGTAGTACAAAGAAAGAGAAACGTTGGAGGAAGAGGAAATTCAAGAAGAGAGGAAAGCAGAAGATTGACAAACGGTGGAGAAAGATGAAGATGAAGAAAACTGGAAATTGGATCTGAAATAAAGGGAAGAGGAAGAAGACTCGGAGCAGGAGGAGGAGGAGGAGGAGGAGGAGGAGGAGGAGGAGGAGGAGGAGGAGGAGACAGGAAGGAAAGGTTAAAGAAGTAAACCAAAACAGTAATACAAGAAAGAATAGCAAAATAATAACTGAGGAGAAGAATAGAATCCAATAAATGTGAGGAAGGTGGAGACGAAATATTGGAACGGAGAAGGAAACGCGAATCCTGAAAATAAATGAAAGAAAAAGGAATATATTGCAATCAAAGGAAATGCGAATAAAGAGAGAGAAAAAATATATGAAATTCGGTATTTTTTGAAAACACGAAGAGGAGGCGAGGACAAAGAGAAGGAAATAAGGTTTTTTAGGTTTATCATTCAGGAAGAAAAGGAGGTCAAGGGAATGAAACACAGAGAGAGAGACAAATAGAGAAATGTGAATTAAAATTGTGAAATAATAATGACAGTAGTAGTAATAATAAGTGGAAATCAAGGTATGAGGTTGTATTACATGATGAAAATAGTATTATTATTATTATTATTATTATAAGTAGTAGTAGTAGTAGTAGTAGTAATATAAAAAACAAGGAAAAAATAAGAAGTTTCACAAGTTAATACAATTTTTTTTTATATATAATATATATATATATATATATATATATATATATATATATATATATATAGAGAGAGAGAGAGAGAGAGAGAGAGAGAGAGAGAGAGAGAGAGAGAGAGAGAGGAGAGAGAGAGAGAGAGAGAGAGAGAGAGAGAGACCAAAGACTCACTATACTCATCCTAACCTTGTGCTCAGTCACCAAATCTCCTTGCACCACCACCACCACCACTACCACCACCACCACCACCACCACCACCACCTCCCCCACGCAAAAAGGAGAGAGTGAGATGAAAAAGTTAATTATTCAGCCGTAATTAAACATTGTCCGACTCGGCTGCTAATTTATTCACGAGTCGGAATTGCTCAGGAAGGAAGGGTGACGGGTGCGCCATCTTCACGGGGCAGAAATCCACAGATATTGCTCCGTTTCTAAATTACTTCTCTTCTCTCTTCCCAGCCTGGTGTTACTGTGTGCCTGGGGTTTTCGTATTTAATGGAGAGTTATTGTAAGGCCCTGGAGAATGCGAGGAACTGGAGGAGGAGGAGGAGGAGGAAGAAGAAAAAGAGAAGAAGTATGTGCTGTGGTGATAAAAATTTAAATAGGAGAGAGAAAAAAAAAGAATAGGTTTGGGAGAGAAAGGTTGGTAAGGATTGGGAGGAGGAAATAAAAAGACAAAATGATAAAAATAGAATAAAATTGGAAGTATAGAGGATGAGGTAATGAAAATGAGACAAATTAAAGGAGGATGAAGAAGGGAGGAGCAAGAAGGAGGAGAAGGAAGAAGGGTGGGGAATTACCTGTACCCTCATGAACTCCTGCCACTGGGGAAGGGGTAGGGGGGGAGATTACCTGTGTGCTTCATTACCTGTTGTCTCTCACCTATTCACCTCTTCTAGTTAATTTTCGTCCACTCTTTTTCGTTTCTTATTTCCCTCCTTTCTCGTCCTTCTATTATCATCTACCGCTCTTTCTTTCCTTCTCCCTTTTTCCATTCCTTCCTTCGTGTTGTCCTTGCTCTCCTACCAAAATTGTCTTCCTCTTCTTATGGCTCTCTTCTTATCGTTATTTCTTTCCTTCCTTCATTTTTTTTATTTTCGTCTACTTATTCTTTCTCTCTTTCCTTCTATCTTTGTCTGGTCGTTCTTTTGTTTCCTCCCTGCCTTCTTTCCTTCCATCTTCGTCTACTCCTCCTTTCCATCATTCTTTCCTTCCTTCCTTCTTTCTCTCTTTTCTTCTTTACATCTTCCCTCTGCCCTTCTTCCTTCTCTTCCTTCCTTCCCTTGTTTTCTCATTTCCCTCTTCTCCCCTCTCTTATCTTCATCTAGGCATTTCCCCTCCTTCCTTTCCCTAGTTTTCTTCACCTCCCTCCTTCTTTCCCTTCCCTCCACTAACTTGTACATAATATTCATGTTCTGTCTTCTCTCTCTTTTTCTTCCTCCTTCACTTCCTCTTTCATTTCCTCCTTACGATCTCTGTTATTTTTACTGTTTTGCTTCTTATATTCTCTCTCTCTCTCTCTCTCCTCTCCTCTCTCTCTCTCTCTCCTCTCTCTCTCTCTCTCTCTCTCTCTCTCTTCTCTCTCTCCCTCTCTCTCTCTAGTACATTGTCTTATCAATAGATGTCACTCGCTCTCACTTTAAAATTAATGAATTATCTGCATATAAATTAAAAGACTCCTCTGTATATCTCTTCCTCTCCCCTTTAAAACTGTTCCCATAATTCAACTTCTTGGAGGTCCTCTCAGACACACACACACACACACACACACACACACACACACACACACACACATTTTTCCTGCCGTTTATTAATATCGTATCAATTCCTCTCCCATTTTTCGTCCCTTTATCTCCCTCCTTCACTCCCTCCCTTCCTCCCTTCCTCTTTTTTTTCTATGAGTCATCTTCCTCTTCCTCCTCCTCTTCCTCGTCACGTATCTCGCTCCGGTTCTTCCTCCCTCCTCTCTCATTTCTTCCTCATTATCACGTCTACTTCGTATTCCCTCCCTCTTCTATTTCTCTTCTTCTTCTTCTTCTTCTTCTTCTTCCTCCTCTTCCTCCTCCTCTTGTAGTTTTTCTTCATTCTTCCTTTCATTCCTCACATGCTCCTCCTCTTCGCCTATTATTATTATTTTTTAATCCTCTCTCTCTCTCTCTCTCTCTCTCTCTCTCTCTCTCTCTCTCTCTCTCTCTCTCTCTCTCTCTCTCTCTCTCTCTCTCTCTCTCTCTCTCTCCCCCGAAACAGAACTTAGACACAACAAAAACTTTTCCTATTTTTTTTCTTACTTTTTTCATTCTTTTCTTCAGGTTTTTAATATTTTCCCGATGTTAATCTGCCTCCGTGTTTCCCGAGACGCCAAGTTCTGCATTTCACTAAAGTTTCCTCATCTGTCAGGCGAAGGGAACAAAAGATCTCTCAAAAATCTCTTCTCTCCCTTTTCACATTTCTTGAGAGGCGCCAAAGAGAGAGAGAGAGAGAGAGAGAGGAGAGAGAGAGAGAGAGAGAGAGAGAGAGAGAGAGAGAGACAGAGAGGAGAGAGAGAGAGAGAGAGAGAGAGAGAGAGAGAGAGAGAGAGAGGAGAGAGAGAGAGGGTATTTTAGTTTAAGATTTTTAGTCATTTGCCTAGATCTGTTCTTTTTTTAGTCTCTCTCTCTCTCTCTCTCTCTCTCTCTCTCTCTCTCTCTCTCTCTCTCTCTCTCTCTCTCTGATAATATAAAATGCATCAGTGTTTTCCTTTCATATATTTTCCCATCTTTTTCCTCCTTTGTTTCCACGCAAGATTATATTATCAAGTAAAAAATAAAGAGGGAAATTTTAAGCTTATTTTTTCTTTTTCTCTTTCTTTTTTCCTGTGTATTTTCCTTTAGTCTTCATTGCTATTCATTCTTTTAACCTTTCCCTTTCATTCCTTTCCATTCCAATTCATTCCTTTAATTTTGTATGGACAGTTTGTTTGTCTCTCTCTCTCTCTCTCTCTCTCTCTCTCTCCTCTCCCTCTCTCTCTCTCTCTCTCTCTCTCTCTCTCTCTCTCTCTCTCTGGTAACATAATAAGGGTCGCGTTAATCACAAAAATATCTAACGATACTCAGAGCACGTGGTCTTTGTTAATGTCACGACGAGGAGGAGGAGGAGGAGGAGGAGGAGGAGGAGGAGGAGGAAGAGGAGGGCAATAAAGAAAAAGGGTAAGGACGTAAGTAGAGAAGGGATAGGAGAAAGAGGCATGAGGAATAGGGGAATAAATAAGGGAGAGAAGGAAAAGTGGAGAGAGAGAGAGAGAGAGAGAGAGGAGAGAGAGAGGAGAGAGAGAGAGAGAGAGAGAGAGAGAGAGAGAGAGAGAGATTGTGGAAAGGGACGGAAAGGAATGATGGCGGCGAAGAAGGGAAAGGAGGGAAGGAAGAGGAGGGAGGGGAAAGGGGAGAGGGTTTGCACTTTAATGACCTAAGGGTAAACATGGCGCCCCTTTGAGGATAAGTGTTGGTAGGGATCAGTAAGGGATTCTGTTCCACTTGCGTCTGATTTAATAGTAGTGGTGGTGGTGGTGGTGGTGGTAGTGGTGGTGGTGAGCGGCCACCCGAAGCTAATTCTTATCAGGCTCAGTGCTCAGGACTCAGTGATCACCTCTGTAACCACACTTTGAATCTACAACTCTCTCTCTCTCTCTCTCTCTCTCTCTCTCTCTCTCTCTCTCTCTCTCTCTCTCTCTCTCTCATCCTTCGCTTCACTGTAAAGGCACCTGTAATAAAACCAATTCAAAGACAACAAAAGGATCACAATACTCGTTGAAACACTGACGCCTCACTTCAAACACTCACTGCTCAACATAAAACGTGGGCATAAGAAGGAACAGAGAATTAGAAGCCACATTTCAGCCTCGACACAAAGCAACGAGGGGGAGAAGTATTTATAGATGACACGATATACAATAGACGTGGCAACCTGATCTCTGACAGTTGTGATTGGTTAGTTATTTGATCAGTTGGTTAGGAAGGTAGGTGGATAAGTAGGTAGACACGAAATTAGGTTGTTAGTTAATTGGTTAGTTGGTAAGGTGATTAGATTATTAGTTGTCCAGTTGGTTATTTCGTCAATTAATTAGTTAATCAGTTACTTACATATTTAGTTAGCTAGTTAGTCAATTAATTAGTAGATTAGTTGGTTACATAGTTACTTAAATAGCTAGGTAGTTAGTAGTTAGTTACATATTTAGTTACCAGGCTTGTTTGTTAGTAAATTTATTCCAAAGAAAAAATAATCCCAACCTGACACAAAGCAAGAGAACACAAAACACAAAAATAACACAAAACTATAACACACAATACACACTTAATCCAGACCACCATCAACACATCTTTATTACAAACGGCAATACCAACAGGCTTTTCATATCGCCCCTTGGAATGCTCACTGTGAGGGGCTTTGTGCTAACTCAAGGCCCTCAAAGAAGCCATCCTTAGTTCGTGGCTGCCAAGGTTATGAAGTCGTTAAGGTAGTCTGAGGAGGAGGTGAGATATGCAAGGTGGTCTGTTTCAGTGTGTCTTCTCTTGTACCTTAAGTGTGACGAGAAATAGAGAGGAAAGAGGGAGGTGCGTGTTACAGATAAGGGAAAAAGGGAGAAAATGGAAATATAAGGCACAAGGATGGGAGAAGAAATATCAAGGAAGACAAAAAAAAAGAGGGGAAAGAAGAGGGAAGTGCGTGATTTTGTAAGGTATGGGAAAAAGGAAAGGGCAGTAAGGAAGGAAAATAACACAGAAAAAGGGAAAAGAAGATGTGTGGAAGAAGAAGAGAAAAGAGAGGAAAATGAGAGGGAAAAAGGAAGAGTAGAGAAAGCACGAAAGGAGAAGGGAGGAAGAGAGGAATACTACATGTACAAGGGCAAAGGAAGAAACGTGGAGGGAGAAAAAGAGAAAAAAGGAAAAGCAAGAGCGAAAAAGGGAAAAGGGAAAGATTGGAAGGAGAGGAGGAAGTGGCACGTACAAAGAAAAATAAGGAACTGAAGAGAAAGAGCAAGAGAAAAGGAAAAAAAAGGAGAGAGAGAGAGAGAGAGAGAGAGAGAGAGAGAGAGAGAGAGAGAGAGAGAGAGAGGAGAGAGAGAGAGAGAGAGGAGAGAGAGAGAGGTACAGAAAGGTACAAGGGAACTAAATGTGATGAGACAAAGAGAAAAAGTAGAGAAAGAAAAAGAAAAAAAGGTGAGAGAAAAAAACGTTGAGAAAAGGAAGAAATATTTACGATAGAAAGAGGAACAAGGGAGGAGAGAGCGAGAGAGAGATACAGAAGATAAAGTTAAAGAACATGATAAAGAGAGTGGATAATGAGAGAAAACTTAAAGATAGGGAGAACCAGAATAGGGGAAATAAGAAGATAGGAGAGAAAAAAAGATCAAAGAAATAAAAACACAAACAGAAAAGAAAAGAAAAAAAAAAGTATATGAAAGGGAGGAATATGAAGGTAGGGAGAACCAGGGGGAGGGAAATACGAAAGTAGGATAGAGAAAGGTAGAAAAAACGACAAATACGAACAGAAAAAGAGTGGAAAAACGTGGATAAAAGAGGGAAAATTTAATGCAATGACGACCATGGGAGGGAAATACAAGGGAAGCATAGGAAAAAAAGAGAAAGAGATAAACACACAGACAAGAGATAAAAAGGTAGGAAAAGCGTGGATAGAAAGGAAGATTCAAGGTAAAGAGAGAACCAAGAGAGAGAGAGAGAGAGAGAGAGAGAGAGAGAGAGAGAGAGAGAGAGAGAGAGAGAGAGAGAGAGAGAGAGAGAGAGAGAGAGAGAACAAACAGAAATAGGCGAGAAAAAAAATGAATAAAAGGAGAGAGAGACTGAAGACAAAGGACAAAGGGAGGAATATACAAAGAAAGAATAGAGAAAGATAAGAAAAAAAGCACAAGAAACAGAAAATAAACTAAAAAAACATAAAAACATAAAACCTATAAAGAATTAAAATAAAGAAGAAAATGCAAAAAATAAGACAGGAAAAGATAGAAAAATAAAAAAAAGAACAGAGATGGAAAACAAAAAGCATGAATAAAATAGAGGAATATTTAGGGTACAGGACCAAGGGAGGGAGATGGCGATTAAAGATAGGTCATGGTAGGTGAGGTCACGCGACGTTTGGTCACACGAGAAGGTCATTGTCTTGAATCTCTCCCCTGGCCAGGTCACGACACTCTAATCAGCAGGTGTCGTTATTGATCAGCGACAATTAGGGGTTTCCGTAGTGGTGGCCAGGTAAGTTTAGGTCTCCCAGGTGAACGTTACCTTTATACGATAACCTGTTGTAATCTAATTTATCTATACAGGTGTGGTTTCTTGTTCCTACTTAGAGTGATAGGTAAGGTGTCTATTTTTACCTGGCAAGTCTAGGTTATACTCTAATTTGTTCTATATTTTTCTATTTCTTAGCTTTCATTTTCTTAGGGCATTATTTATTTTTCTATTTTTATTATTTTTTTTTTTTTATACCAAAGCTTTTTTTTTTTTTGTCTGTTTCCACTGAGTTAAGTTTTTCAGTCATTTAGTGAGTCAGTTACACAGTTACTCTTAGATTCTCAGTCAGTCATTCCCAGTTATTCCCCAGTCATTCAGTCATTCACAAGTACTTTCCATTCCCAGTCAGTCAGTCGATCAGTCAGTTATTCAATTTCCTAGTCAGACATTCAATTACTTTTAAATTTCCAGCCAGTCAGTACACCAGTTAATCATTTAGATAGTCACAAGTAACTCTAAATTTCCCAATCAAGTTAGTCATCCAGTCAGTCACTATGTTTTCAAATCAGTCATTCATAATCATTCTTAAATAATTCCCTACTCTGTCAGTCATTCAGTCAGCCGCAGTTCACTACACGTACTGCTCGTGTGTCGGTCCATTAGTAAGTCAGTGTTTGAATTTCAATTGTCCGGCGGAACATTTATTCACTGATTCATTCACCGACTCGTTTATTCATTCATTCATTCAAATCAGGCGGGCAGCAGCACAGTACGCCGAAAAAAGAGAGGAAATATTAATCCAAACATAGTAATCGCATGCAGCTTGGGCTCGGATCACCTGTGCTATTCTACACTCCTGCACAATTAACGATACCAATACCTGATACACCTGGAAAAATACTAAAAAATAATAATAAATACACACCTCCACACGCAATAAATTTCTCTCAGTCACTATAAACATACAGCAAACGGACGCAAGATTCTGAGAAGCACGAAATACAATGGTTCGGATTAGGGAAATGGGGTGCAGTCCAGCTGGGTACGGATGGGTTCGAAGCCCTGAACCGGTCTCATTAAGGTACCGTAAGCTGATCCGGTACTTTGGGTTTCAAGAGCGACTTTGTGAGGTTCATGTTTGTCTTGTTTTAATTGTTACTCTTCTGTTACCTGGAGAAATGGAGAGCAGGTGTTGCACGGGGTTGAAATTGAAAAACACGTTGAGTAATGCGGTATAAAAAGAACACGAATTGAATTAAAGGGAAGAAAACAAGAAGATAAATAGTCACCGTAAATAAAGAGATAGAAAGTAAAGTAATGCGCTGAAAAAAGACAGACCCGAGTAGAATTCAAGTGATCAAGATAAGACTATAAGTAGCGGGTACACGCATGATAAAGTTGCAGTAAATAAAGAGATGGAAAGAAATTGGTCCTCAAACAGAGTGGTAGATTATTGGAATAGACTCAGTAATTAGGTTGTTAGTGCCGGGTCAGTAGAGAGCTTTGAAAGAAGGTTAAATAAATGAATAGATAGGGATGGTTGGTGGAGATAAGCGTCTACGTTTCATACAGACCTTCTACGTAATGAGTTGGTACAGCTTCCCATATTCTTTACGTTTTTAGAGTAGAAATCGTATTAAACTGAAGCAGAAAAAAAAAATAAATAAATACCCAGATAAATGTGGAAATAATCAAGATACAAAGCAGATTAAACTTAAGAAACAGGTATTTGGTATTCTGGGAAAATAGCGAACACTTTGAATAGAAGGCGGATTATATATATATATAAAAAAGTTATGTTATTGTTGAAGAAAATATAAAAACGAGTTAGTGATAAAAAAACTGAATGATCTTTAGAAAACTTATACCGCGATTAAAAAATGAGAAGAGAACAGGAAGCAGATTAGATAGAAGAAACTATTATGTAATATCTGGATAAAATATGGAATACTTTAGTTATAAGTAGACATATTTAAGAGGAGAAATATAACATGTTACTGTAAAACTGAGAGAGAGAGAGAGAGAGAGAGAGAGAGAGAGAGAGAGAGAGAGAGAGAGAGAGAGAGAGAGAGAGAGAGAGAGAGAGAGACACCTCATTAGTTTTTACACATAAGTAGACAAAGTACAGCACAAAAAACACGCCCAATCACTATCTACTTAGCATTATAATACCTCCCTCCTCCTCCTCCTCCTCCTCCTCCAGCCACGCCACTGACACTATAAACATAACCCACGAGAGGCTTAACTAAATCTTCGAACTTAATGCATAATTGGTCCCGTCCTTCCACCCACTCCAGCATAAACACACGAAGGAACACAAAGGAGGAACAAGGAACAGAAGAGGTGGTTCAAACTTACGAGTCTCTTTAAACTACAATGACATAAGAGATGCAGGATGGTAAAGGGGGAGAGAGAGAGAGAGAGAGAGAGAGATGGGAGTGGGAGAGGGGGGTGTTACTGAATTTACTGTCACCCTCTCGTTCCCCAATGACGCATCGAGCACGTGTTTACAATATTTACGTGCTGTTTACATTATTTACCTCTTGTTTACACCTGTTCACGTTGATTAGCATTAGGTATTCATTAGGGGTCCTAAGAGAGAGAGAGAGAGAGAGAGAGAGAGAGAGAGAGAGAGAGAGAGAGAGAGAGAGAGAGAGAGAGAGAGTACAGACCTGTGTACCTAATTAGCCCACCAGCGTAAGACACAAGTCATATGAAGCAAAACATAAACAGCTGCTGCAGGAGGAGGAGGAGGAGGAGGAGGAGGAGGAGGAGGAGGAGGAGGAGGAGGAGGAGGAGGAGGTGGAGGAGGAGAGTAAGAAGAGGAGGTATCTGGCCGCAGAACAAAGGAGGAAAGACGAGTAAAGGGGAGAAAAGAGGAAAGTGGTGGAGAAAAAGAGGCGAAACATATGGATAAAGAAGAAAGGAAGAAAGAAGAGGAAGAAAATCATTAGAAAATTATCACTATTATCATTTAACTTACTATTATTATTCAAACTCACGTCCAATTATAATTATTGTAAAACACGCGAGTAATTTTGTTTTATTTTTATTTCTCTGTTTAACGTGGCCTTAAAAATAAAAGAGACACGAGAAAAGAAGGATATTGTGTTTGTCTGGGAATCATTAAGCTATTTGCGTGACGGGAGTGTTGCGTGGGACAGCGGGGTGTGTGTGTTGCAATGTGTTGTGTTGCGGTGGTGTATTGCAGTGTGTTGTGCCAGTGATATTAGTGTGTTTTTTACCACGGTGCGTTGCTTTTTTTTGCTTGTTCGTGTGTTGCGTCGAAGTTCAGGTGTGTTGTGTTTCCTGTTATGCTTGGTATGTTTCAGAGTGTTGTAAAGCCCTGTTTTGCATTCCGTGGGTCTGAGATGTGTTGTATGGGGACACTTTGTTGTGCTGACCTGTGTTTCTTATTTTCGTCACCAATATAGAAGCTCAGAATGTTGTGTTGTGTTGTGTTGCATCGCCTGAAGTGGGTATCGTAATATGCTGGTTAGTTTATTTAATTTTTTTCAATAAACTAACCTAAAAGTAAAGTGTTGCAGTGTATTAAGAGTTTTACTTTATTGAGAGGGAGGAGGTGTGCTGAGCGGACCGTAGTGTTGCGTGTGCTGGATGGACTCTTTCTTAAGGGAATGTTGCAGGGAAGGACTGGTTATGCTGAGTGAGTTGTGTTGCATTCCGTGAACTGTTAATGTGTTGTGGCAGGTTAGTTGTGTTGCGTGGCGTGAGACTTAAAAGGAAGGGAGATAACAGGGTGAACATCAATGCGGCAAGATAAAGAAGGGAGGGAGAAGAAAGGAAGAGAAAAGGGAGAAAAAAGGGAAAGAAAGGAAGATAAAGGAAAATAGAGTGAAAAAAAAACAAAATCTTCCGTAAGTCTCGAGATGGCTTTATTTTTTCCCCTTTCTTTCATTTTCTTTTTTTTTATTTTTCCTAAGTCTTCCTTTCGTGAGGTGACTGCATGTTCCATTTTCTTTTTCTCGGGAGGAGAAAATCAAGGACTCAATGATGATGATGATGATGATGATGATGATGACGATGAGGAGGAGGAAGAGGAGGAGGACAAGGAAAAGAAGGAGAAGGTAAAGGAGGATAAGGATAAGGATAAGAAGGAACAGGAGGAAGAGAAGAAGGAAAAAAAAAAGAAGATGAGGAGTACGAGGACGAAGAGAAAGAGAAACCATGAATAAATAAAAGTAAAAAAACACTTTTGCACAGTTACACGCATTGAGAGAGAGAGAGAGAGAGAGAGAGAGAGAGAGAGAGAGAGAGAGAGAGAGAGAGAGAGAGAGAGAATTAAGGTGCCTCGTCGCTTCTATTTCCTCCCTGTGTCGCAAGGGACAGAGAGACACGGAGGCATTTCACGCCAGAATTCGGGATCAGAAATAAGTGACAGTCTCGAGTCAAGCGAATTGTAATGAAAGGAGGAAGGAGGAGAACAGGAGAAAAGGAGAACAGAAAGGAAAAGAGAGACAACACATAGAACATACACAGAACATCAGTAAATTGAAACAGGAATAAAAAGAACAAGGACAACATCAACAAAAATGGCCACAACAAAAATGAATGAAGAAGAGAAAGAAAAGAAAGCAGAAAAAAGGAAAATTCACGAAAGAGGAAGAAAAAAGAGAAATAAAAGAGGTACCATGAGGAACAAAGATAGCTGGTCATTTCTCTGCTGTCTGTCATGCGCAATAATTCAGAAAGACAGCACCTGCAACTCATTAGAGAGAGAGAGAGAGAGAGAGAGAGAGAGAGAGAGAGAGAGAGAGAGAGAGAGAGAGAGAGAGAGAGATTATGACCTCGATTACGTTGTCGTCCAAGGAAACAAGCAAGAGAGAGAGAGAGAGAGAGAGAGAGAGAGAGAGAGAGAGAGAGAGAGAGAGAGAGAGAGAGAGAGAGAGAGAGAAATATAATTGCCTATCTTTTTTACTCTGCCCTTCCTTTCTTCACTTTCATCACTGCTTCGCCACAACGGATGAAAAAATATACCTCACTATTATTCAGAGTTGTCTATTCAAGCTGTATTCTTCCTTTATTTATTCTGAGGAAATAAGTACAAGCGCTATGTATAATTTCCTTTCCTTTATTTCCTATCCACTTAGTGTCACTTTGCATTCTTCCTTTCTCTCTTTACTTAGCAGAGATGAGAAAGGAAAGGGTTATGTATTTTAATTTCCTCACCTTTTACTGCCTGTTCATTTTGTTCTTACTGGCTTTCATTTTATTATCTTTACTCTTACTGTTCTTCTTTTCTATCTGTGAAATGAAAAGAATATTCGTTCTATGCTTTCCTTCTCATTTAATTATCTTTTTTTCTTTTTATTAGCTTTTCTTTACTAAATTTACTTCTTTCTGTGATTTACCTTTACTATTCTTCTTTAATATGCATAAACGAAGGAAAAACGTTATTTGTACTAAGTTTTTCTCTCATCTTCACTATCCTTTTACCTATCACCCTTTACTATTCGTTACTATCAAGTCACATAATTTCCTCTCCTAATTCTACTATTCTGCTTTAAATTCTCCACCCACTCAATCTCTCTCTCATGTAAACCACACCAAACACGCCGCCCTTACACACCTTGCTACCTCCCTCTGCGTCCTCTCCCTTCACCTGTCGGGGGCGTCAAGGTGAGAGGCGGGAACACAGGTGAGCAGGGACAGGTGATGCTGACCTTTGCTTCCACCCTTCTCACCTGTACAATTTGGCAGGTTAATTGCAGGTGACATTCACAGTAATTTAGTTTGTTAGTTAGTTTGTTTATTAGTTAATTACGCGAGGTGTTTTTAAAAGTTCTTTGTTATTTTTTTTATTCGTTTATTTGTTTTGTTTATTTTCGATGTATTTTATTTATTTTTTCTTTGTCTTTCATGTATCGTATAAAGGAATGTATGTAAGTCTATTTCTTTCTTTTTTTTTTTTTTCAAGGGGTAATTTCGTTGAGAATTTCAGAAATTTCCGATTGCATTTCTTATTACTGTTCTAAATTTTCATTAATTTACAGTCATTCATTTATATTTTCAGCAAATCTAATAAGCAATAGTATGAATAAGTATTTTATTTGCTAATTTGTTGTAGAGCTGAAAAAGAGCACGTTATATTAATTCATTTAAGCATATACCCTCGTAACGATTGATGCACTCGTACCTGTCACGAGTCTACTAAACAGCAGTACAATTAAGTATCTATCTTATTGAAGGCATCATTAAGCACCAATACCCATACCTCGCCTCCTCCACCTCCCTCCACACCATCCCTCCATCACCACCAGCACTGCACACAAACACACACACACTACTACTACTACTACTACTACTACTACTACTACTACTACTACTACTCCTCCTCCTCCTCCTCCTTCTGCAGTAAAAGTCCGCACGTCAGATAATCTCCCTCACGCAGCTCGCATTTAAGTCAGAAACCACGATAGGATTTACATAATATCCTTTGTGTTCGGGGATTTCGACCGTATAGCGTAAATAGACTGAAAGCGCGCGCATACGCACATACACATACACACATCCACCACTTATGTACACATTTTCCTCTCTATTTTTTGAGCGAACGAAGTATTAGCGCTAACAACCGGAAAAACAAAACGAGAGAGAGAGAGAGAGAGAGAGAGAGAGAGAGAGAGAGAGAGAGAGAGAGAGAGACTAATACGTCAACGAAATATAAGTAAAAAAAATGGAAAAAACTTTAATATGCAAATAACAAATGCGGAGATAATACACCTGAGTGAAAATGTTTACTTAGGGACGACAGGTAAGAAGAGGAGGAGGAGGAGGAGGAGGAGGAGGAGGAGGAGGAGGAGGAGGAGAACCACTACCACTACCACTACCACATTAAACCACATAAGTCAAGGTTGGGGGCGGGAGAAGATGATGTGGGGGAAGGGGGCAGAAGACGAAGAAGGGGGGAGGAGGAGGAGGAGGAGGAGGAGGAGGAGGAGGAGGAGGAGGAGGAGGAGGAGGAGGAGGAGGAGGAGGAGGGGATGAGGGGGAGCGGCGCCCCTTCTCTCTCCTGTCTTCCGGTCTCCAGGAAATTTATGTTGATGAAGTAACCTGCAGGGAAACAACGCAGAGGGGGAAAAAAAAGTGTCTACAGAAATTTCTACTTTTTTTCCCGGCAGTTATATCTCAGCCAATTAAAATTCCTATTCACAGGAAGAGAGGAAAAGTAACACAAAAAGAAAAGAAAAACTAACACGTACAGGCCGAAATAAAACGTACAGAAATAACAAGCACCAGTAGAAATAACACGGAAAAAAAAACGTCAATAACAATTAGACAAATAAAAAAATTACGAACATTCAGAAATAAAATATACAAAAAAAAATACAAATACAAATAAAACAACATGCAAAACATAAATAACATACGAAACAAACAAACAAACAAAAATAAATAAATAAAAAAACACGTACAGAAACAGAGAGGAAACTACATTACAATCACGGACGAAAACCGGAGAAGGAATAGGAAATGAAAAAAAACGCACAAAACACGGACGCTATTCAGATATTGTACGTCACAGAAATTTATACCATTTCTTATTTATGGTGGTGTGTTGTGAGTGCGTGTTGTGTTATTATTTGATCGAGGCTACCGCAAGACGTGTTGTTGGTCGTTTTAGTTTAATTGGATCAAGTGACAGCGTTTGGTTTCTGCGTGTAGTAGTGGTGGTGGTAGTAGTGGTAGCTGTAGGAAGAGGAAGAGGAGGTGGGAGGAGTAAGAGGAGGGGTAGTTGTAATAGAATGAAAAGTATTGGTGGTAGTAATGGAAGTTTAGTGGTGGTGGTCGTAGTAGTAGTAGTAGTAGTAGTAGTAATAGTAGTAGTAGTAGTAGTAGTAGCGTCATAACAACAACAATGATAATAACAATAATGATGATAACAACAACAACAACAACAACAACAACAACAACAACAAAGGATAGCAAGAACAGAGCAGAGCAGACGACATCAACAAAACGTCACTCCTCTTTCATGCAAAGCAAACAAAGGTCACACAAAGAGACAAAATGACATCCGCCACAGGAACAATGGTGGAGAGGAAGAAGAGGGGAACCCGCCTCATGACCGCACACCACCACACTGATACGTCCATGAATTCACCCGACACACACAAACACACACACAAGAGAGAGAGAGAGAGAGAGAGAGAGAGAGAGAGAGAGAGAGAGAGAGAGAGAGAGAGAGAGAGAGAGAGAGAGAGAGGAGGGGTGGGGAGGGATGAGCTTCAGTTATTGCACTTTACAAACTTACATCATATCCAAAATTTATTCATATTACATTCATTTTTCTTGCTTTTCTTTCCTCTTGTGTTTGTTTCCTTTCAGGTCATCGCGCCCCCTCACTCTCCCTGTTCCCGTTGCTTCACTGCCATTACGGCTCGCTGCGTTTGTCTTGGTGTATTGAACTAAGTCTTTTTGCCGCGGGTGTGATGGAAATTACAGTGAAATGATTAGTGATTTGTTTCTGAGTTCCTCGGGCACCACCTGGCGGCTACTCTGTTAATTAACTCCCACGTACTCCTTCGCTTTTTGCCGCTTCGTTCCGACTCTTTTACGTTTTTCCTTTACCGCACCGTTCGTTTTATAACACTCACTCACACACACATTACTTCTATCACTATCATCAACCTCTCATGCGGGCAAACATACGCACATACAATTTTTCGTAATCATATACCCCTCAGATTTTTTTTCTTGAGGAGTGACACCGACCTGGCTTGTTTTATTTATTCATGCTTCTTTTATCGTTCACTCTCCTAAGCTGTACTTAACCCACACGCAGAACGGTCTCCTCACACGGTACACACTTTTGGGAGTTAGTAAAAAGTGTCCCCCATCTCCAAGTGACACGTAGTTCTGTCCTTATAAGAGAAACACGTACTTACTTCAGACCAATTGTGGAGAGAAGCTTATCCCATCAAAGTTTTCAATTGACCAATACTCTGTTGGGAAATTTAAGTTCTTCCTTTTCGAAATTCTAGCCTCTGGGAAGGTTGTAAAAAGAGGGTCTCTCTCTCTCTCTCTCTCTCTCTGTGTGTGTGTGTGTGTGTGTGTGTGAAGAACGAGAGAGAGATTATTTTTACACAGGAAAGTAAATGAAAAAGGTGATGCAGACGAGAGAGAGAGAGAGAGAGAGAGAGAGAGAGAGAGAGAGAGAGAGAGAGAGAGAGAGAGAGAGAGAGAGAGAGAGATGTCTTTCCATAAGAAGAGAGAGAGGGAGGAGATGAGGAACAAGGAGGTAAATATTTGAGCAAAGAATAAAAAGGTGAAGAAAAAAAAGAGGAGGAGATAAAGAAAAGGGCGGAAGAATATGAATAGAATAGTGAGGAGATAGTAAGAAAAACAGCGAGGGAAAAAAAAGATAGGAAGCTAAGAGAGGAGAGACAGGAAGATAAAGAGAAAGAGGAGGAAGAGGCAAAAAAAACGAGATGGTATACGGAGAAGAAAGAAGAGTAGGCGGAAGAGGAAGGGAGAAAAAAAAACGTGAAAGGTAGAGAAAAAAAGTAGATTAAGTGGAGAAGGAGGAGGAAAAAGAAGACGAGAAGGAGGAGGAGGAGGAGGAGGAGGAGGAGGAGGAGGAGGGGAAAAAACTACTCTCAGATACGGAGGAGGAGTAGACGGAAGAGTTAGAGGGAAAAACGGAAGAGAAAAAAAGAGGGAGACAAAGAGGGAGGAAAGGAACAAATAAAGACAACACAAGATAAATGAATAGCAGTAAGAAACTAACTGTATGTATTAAAGAAAGAGAGAAAAAAGAAAGAAAACGAAGATACGGTGAAGGCGAAAGAGAAGGAGGAGGAGGAGGAAGAGGACAGAAAACAAAAAAAAATAAGGTTGGGAGAACTAATAAAAGCAAACGAATGAGGAACAGGAAGAAAAATGTTAAAGTAGGGAGAACTGAAGTGGAAAAGCTTAAAGAAAATGAATGAGAATAATAAAAAAGGAAGATACGAAGGAGTGACAAATGTGGACGAAAGAGAGACAGAGGAAGATATAAAAATAAGGAAAACAGGACATAAAATGAAGAGAACATGACTCAGTAACCAGGAAAAAAATAAAAAGACACAAAAAAATAAAAAAAATCAGTATGGAGGAGTATGAAGGAGGAAGAGAAGTAAAGAAAAAGAAACAAAAAAAGATTGTAATAGTCGAAAGAGAGATGAGAAAAAAATCTAAATAGGAGGAAAATAAATGGATTGAATGAATATTAAGTTGAGTGACAGATGAAATAAATGACAGTTAAGTTGAGTGACTGTTAAAATGAATGACTGATAAAATGAAAGACACTGATAAATTAAGTGACTGTCTTAAATTAACTGACATAAATTGAATGACACTTTAGATGAACAGCTGATCAAATGAGTGACAGTTAAGTTGAGTGGACGTAATTTAACAGGCCGTAAGAGTGTACCGGTGTAAGTGTTAAGGAGAAGGAGACACAACTTTAACTTGGCACACATAAAAACTTGACGCAAATGGCTCAGCAGGATTTTTCTTTCCCAGAGCACGGAAACTTCACAAACCTTTCCCGCCTAACTTACAACCCTCACGTGTGCTCAGGAGGAGGGCGAGGCGGCCACACACACACACACACACACACACACACACACACAAAAGTAGGTGGAGAGGGAACACGCGCAAAAAGATGAGTGGATAGATAGGTAGATAGATACATTTATAAGTGGATAGATACTTAGATAGATAGATAGAAAGAAAGATAGATTTATAGATAGATAGATAAATAGATAGATAGATTAATAAAGAGATAAATAGCACACACACACACACACACACACACACACACACACACACACACACACACACAGACAACTTTATATGAAGCGTTAGGTACTTTATACAACACCTCTGTTACCGTTGTTTCCCAGGTTATGTGTACAAAATGTGCGGTCATGGTACCGTTATTGTGGTGCTTTGGGCGTACCTGTGCAGCACCTGTGGCTTGTATAGGTGTGTATATACGGTTTTTGATGTATATTTGTGACGCTGTGTTGCTCTTTTTACGTATTTGCTGCTGTGTATGGGGTGGTTTTTCTTGTGTGTGTGTGTGTGTGTGTGTGTGTGTGTGTGTGTGTGTGTGTGTGTGTGTGTGTGTGTGTGTGTGTGTGTGTGTGTGTGTGTGTGTGTGTGTGTGTGTGTGTGCTCGATTGGAAAACCGATTTGAAACACTGGAGAATTTTTCCAAAGAGAGAATGATGGATAGCCAAAGGAGGAGGAGGAGGAGGAGGAGGAGGAGGAGGAAAAGGAAGGTCGAGAAAAAGGACAAAGAAAAATTATGAAATATACATACAGTAAAATCCCTCTTATCCGGCATTCGAGTATCCGGCAGCTTCAAGTATCCGGCACATTTTTCCTCGAGCCTTAAAATCAATAAAAAATCAATGTGTACTCATAAAATCGATTAAAATTCCCGCGCGAGGCATACTTTGTCCCTTCGCCACCAAAGCTCACTGCTT
>NC_087173.1:2885485-2887985 GCF_035594125.1 Scylla paramamosain
AAGGAAAATGAAACTGATGTAAATTGTCTCTTCGCAAGCGCGCGCGCACACACACACACACACACACACACACACACACACACACACACACACACACACACACACACACACACACACACACACACAGTTTCCAATCAGTACTATATAGGGAAAGAAATCAAACACAGATGACACAGGAAACAAACAAAAAGAAAACAATACCCTTTCTGCCATTCGTTTTCCGCGTGAGAGAGAGAGAGAGAGAGAGAGAGAGAGAGAGAGAGAGAGAGAGAGAGAGAGAGAGAGAGAGAGAAACCCATAACCTGCATTCGTAGTCTGTATATATAAAAAAAAAGAATCTTATTACAATCACACACACACACACACACACACACACACACACACACACACACACACACACACACACACACACACACACACACACACACACACACACAGGCCACTTTAAAATGAACAGGGAACAAGATATCCATCCATTCATGACAAATACAATGACGCCAATTTTTATCGCGAACAAATCAACGTGGAAAATGAAACGAAGGGAAAAGAAAAAAAAAGTGAAATAGTCTCTCTCTCTCTCTCTCTCTCTCTCTCTCTCTCTCTCTCTCTCTCTCTCTCTCTCTCTCTCTCTCTCTCTCTCTCTCTCTCTCTCTCTCTCGTGTCTACAGCGCATTATTCCATTAACTTTCACAATATTCTTCTCACATGGGGCAGCGAGTCACGAGGGAATGAAAGAATAACATCCAAGAGGACATCGGTCAGCTGTGCATCGTTTGTTCCTCGTTTTTCTTGAAGTTTATTACATTATTCCCTTGATGAGCTTCCTCTTTCCGTAACTCACTGGTGCTTTCTATCGTATTTCAGTTTGTTTGTGTATTTTATTCGTTATTTTTTTTTTTTATTCTTTTTTTTTTGTGTTTTATTGTCTGTGTGTAATTCCTTGTTTTTTTTTTCTTCTTTTCTTCTTTTATTGTTATTTTTCTTATTATTCGTTTCCATTTTTCCTTCATATTGTTTTGGGATCTTTGTTCTTTCTCTTTGTTCTTGTGCTTTGTTATTTCTATACTCGTATCTTGGTTTGCTGTGTTGTTATTATTATTATTTGTGTGTGTGTGTGTGTGTGTGTTTTTTTGTGCTTGTTGTTATCATTGTTATCACCATTATTATTATTATCATCATCATCATTACAATTGTCACTATTATTACCACTAGTATCCTTATTACCACCAACAACACCACCATCATAATCACCTCATCATCACTCTCACGCAAGCTAACGTGACAACATCGAACACATAAAGTGGGCCATCACGACACAGTAATGAGCCAGCGAGCAGCAAGATGGTGGATTAAGAGTCACCTGGCTGGCCTGGACGCGGCCCCACCTGGTCAGCGAGGCATCAGCTAACCTAACCTAACCTAACCTAGCCCCTAACCTAACCTAACGTAATTAACCGAACCTAACCAAACTAGGCCCTAACCAATGACTTAGTGCTTTTAACAAGACTAATTGATAAAAGGAGGAGGAGGAGGAGGAGGAGGAGGAGGAGGAGGAGGAGGAGGAGGAGGAGGAGGAGGAGGAGGAGGAGGAGGAGGACGTGCTACACAATGTTTATAAACGCAAGAAAAAAAAAAAAAATTAAAAGAAAACTAAGAAGGAGAGATGAATGATGGAAGGGAAGGGAGAGAAGGGGAGGCGGAGGAGAATGTTCGTGGGAGAGTGGCAGGAAAGGAAAGGGGAGAGATTGGCTGGGAGGGAGAGGGGTGAGAGAGAGAGAGAGAGAGAGAGAGAGAGAGAGAGAGAGAGAGAGAGGGAGAGGGAGAGGGAGAGGAAGTGACAAGCCCCAGACATGACACTCAACAGTTACCAGATCACTTCGCTGACGGACAGAAAAGGAGTGAAGTGTAGGAAGGAAGAAAGGAAGGAAGGAGGAGTAGAGAAAGAAAGGGAGGAGAGAAGAGGAGGAAAGGAGGAAGTGTAGGAGAGAAAGAGTAAATAAAACTGGACTGTAGGAGGGAAGAAAACAAAGTGCAGAAGGGAAGAAAGGAGAGAAAAGGAGGAAAGGATGGAGGGAAAGCATGTAAGAAGGAAAGAAGAAGAGAAGGAGAGGAGGAGAGAATGGAGTGAACTGTAGAAGAGTGAAGGAGGAAAGGAGAAGTGTAGGAGAAGAGAGGAGTAGAGAAAGGAAGGAGGAAAAGATGGAGGGAAGGAGCGTCGAAGGAGGAAAGAAATTAACGAGAGGAAGAAGGAAAAGGGAGAGAAGGAAAGGAGGGAAGAAAAGAAAGTATAGAGCAAAGGAGAAGTGAAGAAAAACAAGAAAAATAACCAAAGAAGAGATGGAAGAAGAAAAGAAAGAGCAAAGAGAAAGGAAAAAGAAGAGAGATAGAAACTGGAAGGAAAGACAGACGGAATGGAAGAGAGAAGTGATAAAGGAGACGATGACAAATAATGATAGAGGAAGGGAAGAAGGGAAGGAAGGAAGTGAGTAAAGAGAGAAGG
>NC_087173.1:2897985-2900485 GCF_035594125.1 Scylla paramamosain
AATGCTTCAGTGTTCTGCGTCCGTCAGGTGAAGATTTTGCGCACGTTTTTTGTTTGTCTTAAGAACCTGATTCCCTTAAAGCATAACAATGGCAGGAAACTTAAGAAGGAATACAATGGAAATACAAGGAAATACTCGTAGATGGAAGCGTTACAGGAATTTGAAATAAAAAATAAGACTATGTGAAAAAAAAAGAATCAGATGCTCTTAAGATGAAATATTACATAATGAGAACAGGAAGCATATGAAGGAAAAATATTATACGTGCAAGGAAACAAGGAAACAAACCAAAGCGTTACGTAAATATTAGAAAACTGAGAGAAAGTGACAAAGACAACGAGGCGCCCTTACGAAAATGTATTAAAAGCATAACAAGACCAGAATTATCAAAGAAAACAATTAAAATATAAGGAAACAAGTCAGATTATTACGGTCTTACAACAAATGGAGGATGACGTCACTGATAAAACAAAACAAAAACAGAAAGAAACACAAATGAAGAACAAACCAACAAGCAAAACACGAATATGAGGTTACTTAAGAAAAATACACAAAGGAAGAATATTTGTCTATAAAGAGAACAGGAAGGAACACAGGAGGAACGAAACAATAAAAAAAAACAAGAAAAAAAGGAAGAGAATATTTAGGAAGAGCAAAACTAATAAGAGAAACATACTGATTACAACACTACACCATTCAACACCATTTTTGTATATACATATCAAGTTTGTTGTGTATGTGCGTATGTACGTAAGTTCCCACTCTGTATGACCTGACAAGTTTGAACATATTTAGAGCACAACGTCTCCCCATAGAGTTATAAAGCTTTATTAGAGAGAGAGAGAGAGAGAGAGAGAGAGAGAGAGAGAGAGAGAGAGAGAGAGAGAGAGAGAGAGAGATGGTGGCGCCGAATGAGGATGAAAAATATATGGGTACTTTCATCTTCCTTTCTTCCCGCCTCCTCCTCCTCCTCCTCCTCCTCCTCTTCTCTTCCGCCCTCTTACTCTCCCCATCCCCATATCATTTCCTCCCTTAAAACCTTCTCTATAATGGATAAATATTAGGTAGGAAGATATGGCTCCTCCTCCTCCTCCTCCTTCTCCTCCTCCTCCTCCTCCTCCTCCTATACCTCTTCTTCTTTCCCCTTCTCCTGGTACTTAAGGATTTTTTCCCTTTTTTTTTTGTCATTTCTTTCCCATTCATTACACACACACACACACACACACACACACACACACACACACACTATTCGCTCCGCTGATTGGCTAGTGAAGTTGGCATGTGTCCTCCCTCTTCCCTTTCCTCCTTCCCTCCTTTCCTCCCTCCTTCCCTTCTTCACTTCTTCCTCCCTTTTCCTTCCCTCCTTTCCTATTTCCTTTCCAAAACTTCCCTTTTCATTCCATCTCTCTTTACAATCATGTCACCATTCTCTCTCTCTCTCTCTCTCTCTCTCTCTCTCTCTCTCTCTCTCTCTCTCTCTCTCTCTCTCTCTCTCTCTCTCTCTCTCCTAGTCCAATTTTTCAACCTGTCTATATTTTTTCTTCATTTTTTTTTCCGCTTCCCCTCTCACCCTCCTCTCTTTCTTTATTTCATTGTTATTTCTTTTATCCCACCGCGACACGTTTCCGAGAGCCTTTGTTTATCCATCCTGCAAGTAATTCCTCTATTTATCTATTCCTCTCTGTGTCTGTGTTGTTCACGTGGCCTTCTCTCCTCTCCACTTTTCTAATGCAAGCTCCGATGTGTAAATAAAAGTGGAATACAATGATTGGCAAAATAAGACGAGTAAAGGTTAATAAAGAATAGACAGCGCGAGAAAATATGTAATGATAGATTTTAAACTGGAGGTGTTAGAGACAAAAAGGTTAAGCTAAAAATAATCATGGGAAATATGTGTGAAAAATACGTGTAATAATAAGAGATAAGGTGGAAGATGAAAATTAATTAGTGGATGATGCATAATGCATAAAAAATATATAAAATAAAAAACGAGAGCTGTATATAAAAAAAAAACATTAAACAAACATACGTAAAAAAAAATCAGTCAACAAATAAAATAAAAACAAGCAAACGAACAATACAAAACACAGACACACACACACAAAAAAAAAAAACGTAAAATTAGACGAGATAAGAAGGAAGATTATCACGATGAACCCACAAAGCAAGCGGGCGGAATACGAACCACCAGAATTATCCTTAAAGAAGATAAGATAACAAGCTCAACAATTCAGGGACAGTCTTGGAAATATAATGAAAACTCGGCTGATAAGAGACATGACGAACGCCACGCCAAGTTAGAAGGAACGGAGGAGATAAGAGGAACAGTGAGGCCTAAAGAGAGTGGGTAATTGAGAGAGAGAGAGAGAGAGAGAGAGAGAGAGAGAGAGAGAGAGAGAGAGAGAGAGAGAGAGAGAGAGAGAGAGAGAGAGAGAGAGAGAGAAACTGGATAGAATAATACAAAAACTGAACTAATAAAGCGAAAACACAAGAGAGAGAG
>NC_087173.1:2905485-2912985 GCF_035594125.1 Scylla paramamosain
CTCTCTCTCTCTCTCTCTCATGAATTACTGCCCTGTCCTTTCAGCCCCACCTAAGTCGAAAGAGAGAGCCAGGAAAGGAAGAAGGAAGAGATAATAAAAAACAGGAAGAATGAAAAATGATGATAAGCAGGAAAAGCAGCAAAGGAGAGGAAGGAGAAAGGAGAGGTTGAAAAATCAGAAGGAAGGAAGGAACAGGGAAAAGTGAGGATAGACAGGAAGAAAGGGAGGAAGGAAAATGGGAAGAGGGAAATTGTGAAGATAAGAGAAAGAGCGAATAAACAAAATAAATATATGAGAATAATAATAGTAGGAAGAATTCAATAAGAGAAAGAAAGAAAGAAAGAAAGAAAGAAAGAAAGAAAGAAAAAAGAAAGAAAGGAGAAAGACAAGGGAATCAAATATGCGCAAACATGAACGAGAAGAACAAAAGAACGAGAAGAAACAGGAAAGAAAAGAAGAAACAAAGGAAGAATGAGAGGAATAGAAGAATGGACGAATCAGAGAGAGAGAGAGAGAGAGAGAGAGAGAGAGAGAGAGAGAGAGAGAGAGAGGGAAGAAAAGACAGAGGCAGATAACAGACAGACAGACAGACGGACAGATGGAAAGATTGCACCACAACTAGGGACAGACGGAGGAAGGGAGATAATTGAATAATTGAAGGGAGAGTCAAAAAGAAGCTATTGTACATTTGTGAAAGGAAACTAATATATTTTGTAGGGTCACGAACACACACGAAGGGGTAGAGGAGAGGGTGGCATGGTCCAGCTAATGATGATGATGATGATGATGATGATGATGATGATAAGAATAAAAATAGTAATGATAATAAAGAAATAGTAATAGATAGTACTGAAATAAATAGTAATAAAGTAGTAAATAAAATAGCAATGATAATAATGGTAAAAATGTTAAGAAGACGATGAATGAGAAGAAAAGAAAAAAGAAAAAGAAAAATGCAACAATAGCAACAACAACAACAACAACAACAACAACAACAACAACAACAACAACAACAACAACAACAACAACACGAGAAACAAAATCAACAACAACAACAACAACAAAGACAAAAAAAAGATGATGATGAAGATATTACTAATGATGGAAACGATGAACCATAAAATAAAATAAAAAATAAATAAATAAATAAAATCACCAAAAATAATATTAGAATAAATGATGCAATAAAAAAGAGAAGAACAAAAATCAAGAACAAAAAAAAACGAAAAAAAAGAACGAGAACAAGAACAAAAATAACAAGGACCATTTACTACAAACACAAAAAAGAAAACGGGGCAAAATTAACATAAAATACACAAGTAAATAACAAAACATGCAACAAAAAATATAAATAAAAAAAAAACAAAATAAAATAAAATGTTAATAAAAGAACATTTGTATACAAGGTCGCGTTCCCCTCTCTCTCTCTCTCTCTCTCTCTCTCTCTCTCTCTCTCTGTCTCTCTCTCTCCCTCTTTCTCTCTAGTTTCTGGGAATATAAATCTGCCAGGAGACCGTGTCCTTCTAATTGCTTCTTAGGACACGCAAGAAAGAAAAAGACACATTTTCAGAACTCATTCTCAAGGCAATCCAATAACAATAGCAATAATAATAAAAATAATAATAATAATAATAATAATAATAATAATAATAGTAGTAGTAGTAGTAGTAGTAGTAGTAGTAGTAGTAGTAGTAGAGAGAGAGAGAGAGAGAGAGAGATTCATACATATGCATACATATATATACATAGAATCACACTTACCAACAGATAGACTCTCTCTCTCTCTCTCTCTCTCTCTCTCTCTCTCTCTCTCTCTCTCTCTCTCTCTCTCTCTCAAATGGGTAAGGAAGAGGCTGAGGGCATCGTGACAGAGGGAGGGAGGGAGGGAGGGAGGGAGGGAGGGAGGGTTGATGGAAGGAGGGAGGGACATTAGGTAGGGATGGAGGGAAGGAGGGAGGGAGAAATGGTCGTAAAGGAGATTGCTATGAGAGAGAGAGAGAGAGAGAGAGAGAGAGAGAGAGAGAGAGAGAGAGAGAGAGAGAGAGAGAGAGAGTAGTTTCCCAAAATATCTCTCATTTCTCAACACACATCTCTAATTTACTTTCCTCTTGGTCTCTTATCTTTCTTTCTCTGTCTCTTGTCATCTGATCTCTCTCTCTCTCTCTCTCTCTCTCTCTCTCTCTCTCTCTCTCTCTCTCTCTCTCTCTCTCTCTCTCTCTCTCTCTCGTTCTGCTTATCTTTCCAAAGTTGTTACGGCAAAAATGTTCAATCTAATCAAACTTTGTCATTACATAAACAGATAATGATTAGTCTCTCTCTCTCTCTCTCTCTCTCTCTCTCTCTCTCTCTCTCTCTCTCTCTCTCTCTCTCTCTCTCTCTCTCTCTCTAAAGGTTAACAGCCTCCAACATCCTATCTTGAATTTCATTTTATATCAGAGAGAGAGAGAGAGAGAGAGAGAGAGAGAGAGAGAGAGAGAGAGAGAGAGAGAGAGAGAGAGAGAGAGAGAGAGTCTCCAGCCTGGCTCCTTATAATTTCTGAAGAACGAGGGGACGGGAGAGGGAATGGAGAGGTAATGACACTGGGGAGGAGGAGGAGGAGGAGGAGGAGGAGGAGGAGGAGGAGGGGGAGTGAAAAAGGGAGGAAAGGAATGGACAAAATTTGGTAATAAGAAGCACATGTTGAAGGAAGGGAAAGGAGGAGGAGGAGGAGGAGGAGGAGGAGGAGGAGGAGGAGGAGGAGGGAGGGAAGATTCAACGAAGGGAGAGATAAGAGAAAGGTGCGGTAAATGAAGAAAGAAAAGGAAGGTTAAAAGAAAAACAGGAAAACAAAAGGAGGAGACATGCGATCGTGGGAAGAAAATATAATAAAAGGACAATTGAAAGGAGGAGAAGAAGAAGAAGGAGGAGAAGAAAAAGAAGAGGAAGAAGAAGAAGAAAAAGACACACAGACAGGGAGAAAAAAAAGCACAAAGAAACCGAGATAAGAAAGAGAGAAAAAAAAAGCAATTCCTGTCTCTCTCTCTCTCTCTCTCTCTCTCTCTCTCTCTCTCTCTCTCTCTCTCTCTCTCTCTCTCTCTCTGTCACCTTGCGATCTTAAGCCGGAAATAAATACCTTCTTACTGTGAAAAACTGTGTCTATAATAACATTTGGTGCATAAGCAATGAAAATTACCTTGTTTGCATTACTTAACTATTAATTCCTTTGTTCCAGGTGCGTCTCCGGATGGCCCAGGAGCGGAGGGTAAGAACACGAAGAGGAGGAGGAGGAGGAGGAGGAGGAGGAGGAGGAGGAGGAGTAAGGTAAAGATTGTACATGAACTAGTGTGTTTAAGGGAGGAAGAAGAGAGGAAGTTGTCTGGAGGGAATCTGAAGAGGAGGAGGAGGAGGAGGAGGAGTAAAGAGAATATTACAAAACATAACGCTGTAAAAATGAAAAGAAAAGGAGGGATAAAAACAGAGACACAAAAGAATATATGTTTTTTTCTTTACACACACACACACACACACACACACTCTCTCTCTCTCTCTCTCTCTCTCTCTCTCTCTCTCTCTCTCTCTCTCTCTCTCTCTCTCTCTCTCTCTCTCTCTCTCTCTCTCTCTCGCAAATAGTATACGTAAGTTTGCCAAAATGTTCGTAAAGTGAACGAAAGAATATGAAATGGCAGAAATGAAAACACAAAGTTAATAATTATGAAACAAAAGATCGTGTTTGTACTTGTGTGTGTGTGTGTGTGTGTGTGTGTGTGTGTGTGTGTGTGTGTGTGTGTGTGTGTGTGTGTGTGTGTGTGTGTGTTATAATTTCATGGTGTATAGGTTACTTAGGTTAGGTTAGGTTAAGTTAGGAAAGGTTAGCTTAGGTTAGGTTAAGTTAGATTAGGTTAGATTAGGGTAGGTTAGATTAGGTTGGGTTAAATATGATTAGATAAGGTTAAGTTAGATTATGTTAGGTTAGGTAAGGTTAGCTAGGTTAGGTTAGGTTAGGTTAGGTTAGGTTAGGTTAGGTTAGATTAGCTTGGTTTACGTTAGGTTAGGTTAGGTCAAGTTAGATTAGGTTAGGTTAGGTTAGGTTAGGTTAGGTCAAGTTAGATTAGGTTAGCTTGGGTTAGATAAGGTTAGATGAGGTTAACTTACATTATGTTATCTTAGGTAAGGTTAGGTTAGGTTAGCTTAGGTTAGGTCAGGTTAGGTAAGGTTAAGTATGATTAGTTTAGTTTAGTTAGGTTAGGTTAGGTTGGGTTAGGTTAGGTTAGGTTAGGTTGGGTTAGGTTAGGTTAGGTTAAGTCAGTTCTATATCCTTCACTGAGATCCTTCAAGTCCTTCTGGAATAATGTCTTCCTCTTGGGTGCGAACTGAAGAAGTGGGCGTGCCAAAGGAGGAGGAGGAGGAGGAGGAGGAGGAGGAGGAGGAAAGTGATGGAGAGCTGGATAAAGAGGAGGGAGTAAGATAATGGAAAGAGATTAAAAACAGGAGGAGAAGGAGGAAGAAGAGAAAGAAGAATCGGAAGAGAATAAAAATGAGTGTGAAGAAGAAGAAGAAGAAGAAGAAGAAGAAGAAGAAGAAGAAGAAGAAGAAGAAGAAGAAGAAAAAAAAAAGAAGAAAGCAGCATAAATAAACACGCATCAGTAGCACTACAAGAATTAAACAAACAACATTGAAGTTAAAGAAAAAACAATCGAAAAAAAAGAAAACATTAAAAAGACGACGATGACGAGGACCAAGAAGAAGAGGAGGAGGAGGAGGAGGAGGAGGAAGACAAGGGCGCCTTAACCACAGCGGAGTTTGGCTTTGACAGGGGCGGGAACTTTTGCTCTGCCCTTCTGAATCCTTGGTGGCTGGCTCAGTAGAGAGAGAGAGAGAGAGAGAGAGAGAGAGAGAGAGAGAGAGAGAGAGAGAGAGAGAGAGAGAAAGAAAGTGTGTGTGTATGTGTGTGTGTGTCTTTCTATCTACTATCTACTAGTCTGTCTTTCTATCTGTCTATTTGTCTGTCTGTCTGCCTATCTCTGTCTGTCTGTTTACGTTTGTCTTTCAGTTTGTTTTGGTGTTTGCTTCCTTGTGTTCATTTATCTGTCTGTGTTTATCTGTCTGAGAGAAAGAAAGAGAGAGAGAGAGAGGAGGGGGTGGGTGGTGATCTAAAGGCTGAAAGGGAGTCATCATAAAAAAAAGAATCATCAACAAGAGGAATCTAAAGGGACTGAGTAAATGGGGGTGGGTAAATGAGTGTTAGAGGAGGAAGAGAAGGGCTACAGGGAAGCTCAGTGAAAGGGAGGAATAACAAAGGGAGAAATAATTTTAAATGGATGGTTGAATGCGGGAGGTGTAGAGGGAACTTAAAAAAAGAGATGAATGAAATTGTTCTTACAGAGAGAGAGAGAGAGAGAGAGAGAGAGAGAGAGAGAGAGAGAGAGAGAGAGAGAGAGAGAGAGAGAGAGAGAGAGAGAGGCAGGCACAAAAAACAGACAGACAGACAGACAGACAGACAGACAGACAGACAGACAGACAAGCAAAGAAAGAAATGAATAAAGAAACCATAAAAGAAAAGAAAAACGAAAATACCCAAACGAATATTTCCTCCCTAAGTCAAAATTTTCCCTCACTTCTTTTCACGTTCTAGACTTTTTGTTTTTTCACTATTTTTCCTTTATTTTTAACGCTTTGGTTCAGCCGCTTAGTTTTTTCCCCTTTTTCCCCCTCACGATATTTTTTTTCCTTGGGTCCGGAACACGGCGCCGTTCGGTTTTTGCTGAGAGACACACACACGAGACTGTCTCAGCTGCGGGTCTGGAAGCGAAGATCTGCAGAATTGGTGACAGAGAGGAAGTGGAAAAAAGTTAGCAGAAAGGTAGCCAGACTGACAGGCAGACTGACAGACGGATAGACAGACGCCAGTAAAAAAACACATCTGTACCTGTCTATATTGGAAACTCTCTCTCTCTCTCTCTCTCTCTCTCTCTCTCTCTCTCTCTCTCTCTCTCTCTCTCTCTCTCTCTCTCTCTCTCTCTCTCTCAGATGTCACAGTAATTTATTTAATCTTCCACAAATTATTATATAAATTAAGATTAATGTGAAGGCTGTCTCTCTCTCTCTCTCTCTCTCTCTCTCTCTCTCTCTCTCTCTCTCTCTCTCTCTCTCTCTCTCTCTCTCTCTCTCTCTCTCTCTCTCTCTGTCGTGTCTGTCGTGACCCAAATTGCCTCGTTCCCACTAGTTCTGCTTTCTTGGTACACTGCAGAACAAATCACCTCTCTCCTGTGTCCTTTTCCTCGTTTCTTTCCATCTCTCTTTCTTCCTCAACTTTCATCCATTCCTTTTGTCTTCCATCTGATCCACCTTTGAGTTCTTCTATCGTCCACGGTGATACTCTTGACCTACATCTTTGTTGAGCTTTCATCAGTCCTTTCCTTCATCTGTCATCGCTTTTATCTCCCTAACTCTTCTTTCAAAGTCACGTCAAGGTACGCGTCTCTCTCTCTCTCTCTCTCTCTCCCTTATCTCTCGTCATCCCCGTCATGTCACGAACATACCAGGCGCGTCAAATACACACGCACACACATACACACGCACACACACAGCGTCACTTGCTCTCTCACGTTCCGCCTCTGATTAAACTCCTCAATTGGAAGTTGTCCCGGGCATTCTAATCGAGAGTTCCGACGACCAGAGTGTGCTGAGACCAAACTCACCATTGGCAATTTTTACTTCTAAATAATAATAAAAAATAGTGCGGTCTCAGGATAGTAAGGAGAGTTGAAGAAATGAGGGATGGAGAGGTGGGGGAAGCAGGAAGAGAAGAAGAAAAAATAAATTAAGTCTGTTTAAATGCAGTAGGAGAGTGTAGGGATGAAGAAAGATGGAGCAAAGGAGAAGGAGGAGGAGGAGGAGGAGGAGGAGGAGGAGGAGGAGGAGGAGGAAACGCAGAAGGAAAAAGAAGGAAATTTAGTGATATATGTGTAAATTATACTTGTAGATAAAATAAATTGAGTTTGGGTATTGAAATGTGATAGATTTGAAGATACTGGGAATAGAGAAGAAGAGCAGAAAGAGGAGAAAGAAAAGAAAAAAACGAGAAGAAAGAAGAGGAAGAAGAAATTTAGAGATAGATATATTAAACTTCCAAAAAAAAAAAAAAATTACTCTGGAGACAGTGATGAAAATGCGAGAGATGGGGAAGAGGTGAAGGAGGAGGAAGAGGAGAAGGAGGAGGAGGAGGAGGAGGTTTGGCAGCGGGAGATCAAAGACGGATACATAACAACAAACACGAGAGAGTCTGACAGGACGAGGAGAAGCAGAGACCGGTGAAGGAGGAAGAGGGAGAGGAGAAGACGGAGAGGATAGACACACCGTCCTCCTCCTCCTCCTCCTCCTCCTCCTCCACCTCCTTCGAAAGTCTAGACAGTAACAAAACAGTCTTCAGAAAATGGTAAATAATATATCATGGAACAAGGAAGGAAAGAAATGAAGGAAATGAGAAAGGAAGAGAAGGAAGGAGGATGAAAAGACGCAATA
>NC_087173.1:2915485-2925485 GCF_035594125.1 Scylla paramamosain
AAATTATAGAGAAAATGTGAAAAAATAGAAAACGGGCTGGACCTAAAAAGAAAACGCAAAAAAATAAGAGAAAAAATAATGAGAGAGAGAGAGAGAGAGAGAGAGAGAGAGAGAGAGAGAGAGAGAGAGAGAGAGAGTAGTTTTAAAAATATCCATCTAAAAGAAAAATAAGGACATAAAAGCGAGGAAGAAAAGGAGGAAGATGAGGAGTAAGAACATAAGGAGGAGGAGGAGGAGGAGGAGGAGGAGGAGGAGGAGGAGGAGGAGGAGGAGGAGGAGGAGGAGAAGTAATGCTAACTTCTTTTTTCCTCCACTATGCTTATTACATCTCCTCCTCCTCCTCCTCCTCCTCCTCCTCCTCTTCCTTCTCTTCCTCCTCCTCCTCCCTCATCTCACTACCCCCTCCCTCTTCCCCTCCCCTTCCTCTCCCTTTGCATTATTACCTCGTCAGAATTCTCACCCCCTTTCCCCTCCTCCCCCTTCTCCCTCACCCCTGTCTTCCCCATTTCTCTCTCTCTCTCTCTCTCTCTCTCTCTCTCTCTCTCTCTCTCTCTCTCTCTCTCTCTCTCTCTCTCTCTCTAGTAATGGGTAACGGAGGGGAAGGAGAGAAGAGAGAATAAAGAAGGAGATAAAGGGTAAAGATAAAGGAAAAGGGAGAAATGGGAGAAAAGATAGGAAAGGAGAATAAAAGATAAAGAATAAATTATAGAGAAGAGGGAGAAGGAGAACAGGAAATAAGAAGAAAGACAGGAAAGAAAAGAAAGAAGGACTAATAGATAATTTCACGCATATATTAAGAGTAAAGGGAAAAAATAAGGAATTAAAAGAGAATTTGAAACACACTGGCGAAGAAAGAAGTAAAGAAATAAAAAAAGAAAAGATAAAAAAGAAAAGAAAAGATAAAAAGAAAAGATAAAAAGAAAATTTTAACATAGAGACAAAAATACTAATTGAAAAGAAGGAAAGAATACAAAACTGATAAACACCGAGGAAAATAATACGGAAAGAAAGAAAGAATAGGGGAAAAAAAATATAATATTACGGTGATGAAAAATAATAAGAGAGAAAGAAGGAAAGAATAATACATTTTAATACACAGCGAGAAAAATGATAATTAAGAAGAAAGAAAATAAAAAAAAGGCTGAAAATTTAAATATTACAATGACAGAAAATTAAGACAGAAGGAAAGAATAGAAAAGAAAACTTATTACACAATCTAGAAAATAAAAAAAAGAAAAAAATAACAGTAATAAAAAAGAAAGAAGAAAAGAAGGAAAAAAACTAATAACAAAAATAACAAAAAATAATAATAACAATAACAACAATAACACGGAACCAAGGAATCGGTTCTCATCCAATCCTATTATCACATTTTTCTAATTAATTGCAGGGAAGGTTATTCCGGTTAATTAATTCCGGGGCCCATTAACTTCAAAGGCGCGTTAAAGATTACCGGCTCTCCATTTTTTTGTTCCCCATTAAATTACCTTATTCACTGCAAGGCAAACCCATTTCCTTGACACTGTACACACACACACACACACACACACACACACACACACACACACACACACACAGATAGGTAGACAGATACATAGATAGATAGGTATACAGATAGACAGATAGATAGATAGATAGATAGATAGATAGATAGATAGATAGATAGATAGATTAGATAAATATAGATACATAGATACAAATAGATAGAAAGACAGACAGACAGATAGATAGATAGATAAATTTGCATTGATGTTTTATTCTGTGATCAATATTACTTTAGAAAATTCATAGTAAAAAGTTTAATTTGACTTTATAAAATGAGGATCAAAGTGACAGACTTATAGTAAAGTTAAATACAAAATAAAAGAAAAAAAGAAAAATGGTTGAAGGACGGAAGGAAAATACCTGAGAATGAAAAAAAGAATGAAAAAAATAAGAATACATAATATAAATACTAAAAAAATATATAAATAACAAATAGAAATAAATAATAACACAAACGATATAAACTTGCAACCAAAACTTTAAAAAAATAAATAAATAAATAAAATAAAATAAAACATCCTCACAACACCAACTCAAAAAACAACCATGATACATTCTTGAAATCGGAACGGTTCTATTCACCCAGAGCGGTTCGGATCCCCTTCTTGGCTCGCCGGTTCATCTCAGTCCCTGGCGCGGTCAGTGAGCGATGCTTCGACTCACTTTTCAGGAGCGGTTCGGAGCTTCAGGTGGTGATGTTATTAATCTTGGTGATTCATATGGAAATGCTGGCTGGTCGAAAGAGGAGAAGAAAGGAAGGCGAGGTGAGGGGAGGCAGGGAGGAAGGTGGAAGGAGAGTGAGGAGAAGAAGTGAAGAAAGAAGAGAAGGAAGGGAGGAGAGCAAAGAAAAAAGTGTGAGGAGTTTTGGAAGAGCGCGGGAGATGGAGGGAATAAGAGAAGAGAGACCTGGAGGACGATGAGAGGTATGGAGAGAGGGGATGAGGGAAGAGGAGGATAAAGAAGGGAGAGAGGAGAGGGAGGCCGAAGGGAGAGGAAGGCAAGGGAGATGGGGATAGCCGGGAGGTTTTCTTGAGTGAGGGGAAGGGGGGAGGGGAGGAAGGAGGAAGAGTAAGACTTGAAGGAGGAAGTGAGAAGGATAAGAGGGATGGCTGGGGGTTGGGGGTCTGATGAAAGAGGGAGGAGCCGAGGGGAAGCAGCCGAGGGGAATGACTCATATGAAATCCCCTTAAAGAGAAAATTACCCTCAGACATTTTTCAAAGAAACTAGTTTTCCTTTTTTCATACAAGCAAAATTATGTTTGCAGCGAAAAGAAATGACTGCAAACTTTATAAAAATTTATCTTTTCACTAATAAGGAGTCTCATCTTTCGTCATTTTAAGGAGAATAACACATTTACCTTTAATAATGAACTCAGGGAACCAATCTCCGAGGTTCATCTTGCGTAAAGCAAACAAATTATATGTCCATCGAGGGGGAAAAAAAGAAGAAAGAAAAATATAGACAGCATCGTGGAAGAGACGATCATTGAAAGCGAGAGAGAGAAAAAAAAAAAGAGAACGGAATTAAAACTTTCTCTTAATGAGCAGCAGCAGCAGCAGCACGTCTCCCCGACCAGTGACCATAAATTTCCAGCAATAAACGACACAACTTCACTTTGAAATGAGATCCGGCGCCCTTCATAAAACTCCCTCGTAAATATCTGCGCCACAAAAAAGCACCCAGCTGACATTTGCATTCCTCGACACTTTACTTCAAAAAGGCGCAAAACAACTGGACAAAAACAACGCACCAAAAACACTCCCATAAAGAACTTAACCTCTGATCCTACAAACGAGTCTTCTACACGCGAGGGAAATATTTCTCCGGCTAGGAAAAGTACCCGGCAAACACAGGCAGATTGGGAGGAAGGTGTGCATTCCCTCCCTTGAATAATTAATGCATTGTTTTAAAAGACTGAGAGAGAGAGAGAGAGAGAGAGAGAGAGAGAGAGAGAGAGAGAGAGAGAGAGAGAGAGAGAGAGAGAGAGAGAGAGAGAGAGAGAGAGAGAGAGAGGAAAAGCACGTTGCATTTAATATACATGCTTTGTATACATGGCGAAGCTGTCTGAAATCACTGAAATAAACGCACTTGTAGGAAGGAAAGAAATCTGTGTGTGTGTGTGTGTGTGTGTGTGTGTGTGTGTGTGTGTGTGTGTGTGTGTGTGTGTGTGTGTGTGTTTTCTGAGAATGTGTTAAAACTTTAAGCGTGTTTCATCAGTTATTCAGAATTGACATACTGAAATGGTAATAAAATAATGATAATAATGATAATACTAATAATAACAATAGTGGTAGTAGTAGTAGTAGTAGTAGTAGTAGTAGTAGTAGTAGTAGTAGTAGTAGTAGTAGTAGTAGTAGTAGTATGGTAAGAAGGCAAGACATATATGTAAACAAAGAGAGCCAGTTTGTACAGCTACTGCACAATGATTAGGGGAAGAGAATGGACTCCACCACTTCCAGACGTCCACTCACCACACCAAGGGAATGCATTACTCTGAAGACAAGTCAATACAAGGAATGACCACAGTGAAGAAGAAATTAATGTTCTTATGAATCGGAATTTGTCCTGATTTTTGGGTTTCAAGTGAGTGAAGTGACGTTATTATAAGGTAACGATGTGATTTATACGTGGATTTACCGAACATAGTAATCAGAACGAGGAAGAATCGAGTTATTGGCTTCAGAAAGTATAAATGATATGCTGCTTTGATATTTGAGGTCAAAAAGATAAGGGAAGTAAAGGAATGATCATAAGGACCAGGTGACATAATTATATAACACTGATACAAAACGAAGAAGGATCAAGTAAATGCCTCCAGGAAGTAGAGAGGAAGTGTTGATTTTATATTTCAGGCCAAGAAGATAAGAGGGAGGTTTCAAGACACCTATCCTGCAGTTTCTGACAATGGTTTCTGATTCTGTTTGGGAACCGACACCTCAGTGGGCCTTATTTATTCATTTATTTTTCTAATTTTGTTGCCCTTGGCCGATTCCCTTCCTACACTAAAAAAATCAGGAAATAGATAACTTCTATAACATTAGAAAACGTAATTATTTTGTATATTGTAATGGTTCCTCAACATCTTTGCCAATAAAATCACTTGGTTCAGAAAGGCTAACTAACTAATAGTGTATCTTGAAAACCATGCACTATATCAATCACGTACAAATAGTAATGAAAAATAAACCTTTAGAATGGCTAAAGACTTAGATATGTCTCAAAACACGTGAAATGAATTAACACTGCTAACGAAGGTATGGTGAGCAAGGAAGAAAACGGAGAACACGTGTGAGAAAGGTACAGGAGAATGGGAAGCGATGCACCGTAAAAAAAGACGAGTCCACGGTTGAAGGCTGTGTATAGAAAACGGAAGGTGAGCCAGTCATTGTTTAAGGATTACACGGGCCTTGTTGCACTCACCGGGGAGAGGGAAAATCGAATCACAGGCTTTAGAAAGTTCAAATGATACGCATGCTGAGGTACAAGAGTGGTTCATAGGTAAGAGGAAGGGAGAGGGAGAGGGAGAGGGAGAGGAGTGGTGCTATTATGAATCTGTGTTGGTGATGTGGAATTCCTTATACTCCTTTCTCTCTTAGGGTGTGTTTTGATTGTGGGTTTCGTGTCTGGGTAGTAGTAGTAGTAGTAGTAGTAGTAGTAGTAGTAGTAGTAGTAGTAGTAGTGTTCCTCTTGTTAATGTTTCTACTACAGTTATTATTATTCATGTTCCACAAACAACAAAAACAAACACACCATCAAATCACCAAACAAACAAACCTCACAATGCCCTTTTTCTCTCCCCACAGCATCCTTCTTCGGTGCCTCGTACATATCGCTGCCCCTTCAGGAGGCCAAGAGCTCGACGGAGATCAGCCTTCGCCTCAAGACACACAGAGCTGACTCCCTCCTCCTCCTCGCCGCGGGCACCACTGACTACTGCCTGGTGGTGCTGGAGGGCGGCGCCTTGAGAGTAAGTAAGAGAGAGAAAGAGAGAGAGAGGGGAAAGGAGGAGAGGGAGAAAAGAGCGCATGGAGAACTGAAAAATAAGGGAGGTTAGGCTTAAGATATTATTCTGAAACACTGCGCCGCAACTCCACTACACTCAAAAGGCTCTAGTTGAAGTTACACGTTTTTTATGGTTCTGGTGACAGATTAACAAGAGTTCTAGACTGTTAACAGGAGAAACACTCTTGAGAACCCGGCTAATCATCTCTGTGGCCTTTGAAAACAGTCGTGATGGGAGAGCAAAGGGTTTCAGAATACGAGACCTGAATAAGAAAACGAAGCTGCAAGAAGGCGCCAGGTGTACACGTGGCCCTGTATAAAACTCACTCTCCTATTTTCATCTATCATCTCTACCCATAAATCTTTCTAATCTGTGAAAGCTCCCTAATGACTCAGCACTAACAAGCTGCGATTACTGAGTCTATTCCATTCGTGCACCACTTTATTTGAGAACCGATTCCTTCCTGTCTCTTTTTAAATAAAACTTCATCAAAACGACCTCTCTATTTCTTGACCCATTATTGACCACGAATATTTTGTTTTCGTCACCCTTAAAAATACAGAGAGAGGATTGTGAGGGGGAAGAAAATGTGGGAAAGGAGTGATTGAGGGATTAAATGGAAGGGGAACGAGTGTTTTCTGGATTTTCTGGAAAGGGGAGTTGCAGAAGTGGGAGGGGATTTAAAGGGAGAAGGATGGGGAATGGAAGGATAGTGTTTGGAAGGCCACGTGTAAGGGGAAGCTGTGCTGGACATGGGGACGACAAGAGCATGAGAAAAGAATGAAGAAAAGAATGAAGTAAGGAATGAAAGAAAAAGAAATACTGAGGACAGAGAGACAGTGAGAGGAAAGGATGAAAGGAGAGACGAGAGCAACATAAGAAAGGAATGAAAAAAGGAATGAAAGAAAGACAAATACTGAGAACAGAGAAACAGCGAGAAGAAAGGATGAAAGGATTGACGAGAAGAACTTTTGAAAGGAAGAAAGTTGAGAGAAATGAAAAAGAGATAGAATTAACTGAGGATAAAGGACCGGGGAGAGAAAAGAATGAAAGGAGAGATGAGACAGATGTGGAGTGTGAGGAGGAATGAGGAATAAGAATAAGAATAAGGAAAGGAAGGTAACAGAAGAATGTAGAAATACACCTGGTCTATCAGAAAACCAGTGGGGAATTAATCAGACAGGTATGCCGGAAGGTGTGTGTGTGTGTGTGTGTGTGTGTGTGTGTGTGTGTGTGTGTGTGTGTGTGTAACCAAAGCTAATGCATAATAGAACACCAATTTTACATCTGATATCGCAACATGTGTGTGTGTGTGTGTGTGTGTGTGGTAAGGATGAGACGCCTAGAGAGGGATTCGAACACGGGGCTGGAAATTATAATGCCAACACCGTAACAATCGCGCCAGAGGGAGAGAGAGAGAGAGAGAGAGAGAGAGAGAGAGAGAGAGAGAGAGAGAGAGAGAGAGAGAGAGAAAGGGTGGGGGAGTTGGGGGGGAAGTCTGCGGTCAGAATTTGTATTGTTCCGGCTAATCTATTCCTTTCTTTATCATACAATAGCACCAGGCTGCGATGATGTTGTGTATGTGTGGGTGAGTAGTTGTTGTAGTGTTGGTAGTAGTGGTGGTAGTAGTAGGAGGAGGAGGAAGAGGAGGAGGAGGAGGAGGAGGAGGAGGAGGAGGAGGAGGAGGAGGAGGAGGAGGAGGAGGAGGAGGAGGAGGAGGAGGAGAATAGAAGACGAAGACGAAGAAGAAGAAGAAAATGATGATTATGAAGAAGTAAAAAGAAAAAGAAAGAAGAAAGAAAGAAAGAAAAGAAGAGGACGACAAAGACGAAGAGGAGGAGAAGGAGAAGGAGGAAGAGGAGAATAGAAGACGAAGACGAAGAAGAAAAGAATGATTATGAAGAAGTAAAAAGAAAAAGAAAGAAGAAAGAAAGAAAGAAAGAAAGAAAGAAAAGAAGAGGATGACAAGGACGAAGAGGAGGAGGAGGAGGAGGAGGAGGAGGAGGAGGAGGAGGAGACATACGAAGTGTTGAGTGCAGCTAATCCACACAGCATAATTAAGACACACATTTGACTATCATCACCACAACCACTCCACACAAACCACCAACACACAACTACAATCCACAGTCGCCCACTCACCTACCCACCAACACCCACCAACAGACCCATCCACCCACCCATCCACCACTAGACTTCCAACACCTCCACTCTGACGTAATCTACATTTATCGCTGTAATCCTTGCAATCCTCCATTTATAAGGCATTCAAGTGACCTGACCTTTTGTTGACCTCCACGTCTTTAAGGAACGCACAGCACTCAAGGGCCTTTTAGTATTCTTAAAGGGCCTAAACTCTTTTGTTCTCTCATAAGGGCTATTTTCAAAGGCCACTCAGATGACAAGTGTGTGTTTTACTACTGACGATGCTGGATCTTTGTTAAATTGCCGCTAAAATAAAAACACGAGCGTAAAAACATCCTTGAAAATTCCCACATCTTTCGTTTCTTCTCAGCTTAAATCTCTATTCGGAGTTGCTGTTTTTAATGAGCTTTTTCCAGCGTTTCTGTCTCGCGCTGTTCTTTCTTCCTTTGTTTCTCGTGTCTTTTTTGATGCAGACTTTCGTTCTTATCCCAAGTCTTCCTCTTCTTTATCTCTCGTCTTCTTCACTGCAGTCTTTCTACCTCATCTTGCCTTTTCCTCTTTCTCGTTTCTAGTCTTTTTCATTGCAGTCTTTCCTCTTTATCCTGGTCTTCCTCTCCACCGTCTCTCATGTTTTTTTTTTTTTTTTGATGCAGCCTTATCTCAGCTATTCCTCTTCTTCACATTCCTATCACCTCTTGCAACGTGCTGCTCTTCATGACTTCTCAGCTGACCAAACCGTTTTAGTCTTGCTTTTAATACAACTTGTTAAACTAGTCGATCATGATACTGAATCACTTAGGAATACAGGGAAAAGTTACACACACACACACACACACACACACACACACACACACACACACACACACACACACACACACACACACACACACTGCAGCACCAAGAGTAAATTCCAGACGAGAGGAGGAGATGGTGTTTTGACCCGTTTGGACTCTGGGCCACTAATCTCCCCTGATTGGCCAGTGTTAACTTCCCTCCTCCTCCCGCTGTAACTTTGAGATTGGCTCCAGGCGGCCCGAGGAGCTGCACATGTGAGAGAAGCAGCGGGAACCCGAAGGAGGCTGGAGGAGGGGAAACAAGGGACACAAACACGAGGTCCACCCACTCCAGCACTGCCATCAGGAAAATAACACCAACGCCACACCGCGGGGATAATATTTCAGCGCTGTGCTCAAAGTCGCCTTCCGGGAATCGATACAAGTGGTGACAGCTTCAGCGCCTCCCGAGATGAGCAAAGTTGGCTCGTTGGGGCGCGGCACCACAGCCTCCGCGTGACGGCTGATCTGCGTTTATCCCAGCGGGCGTGAGACTAGCAAGCGAAGAGGCGGGGAGGTATGAGAGAGAGAGAGAGAGAGAGAGAGAGAGAGAGAGAGAGAGAGAGAGAGAGAGAGAGAGAGAGAGAGTACAAGTTTCGTCACTTTTAAGTTATTTCATCAGCTCAAGACATCCTTAATATTTTAAAAAGAATGGGAGAATATTTTTTTTGCCCATAACACCTAAACCACACTGCACTTTACGCGATAAAATAAAAACAGGCACCAGATGTCAATAAAAATCCAAAAAACTAATAATCTATATATAAAAAAAAAAACATTTCAAGAGGTAGAGAGACAATGAAGATAAAGTGAAGAACCATCATAAATACAAACACAAATGCTTACCACAACTAAAACAAGAAAATGGATTACCAGCCGCGTCCTTCCCTCCACACCCTCGTATCACTCCCATCAAGACTCACAGACTTCAGGTAGAAATACAACTGCTGAAAATTATTAATACAAGGAGATGATTAACTAAATGTGTCCCCTTCACTTTACACGCACTTATGTCACTTCGAGAGAGAGAGAGAGAGAGAGAGAGAGAGAGAGAGAGAGAGAGAGAGAGAGAGAGAGAGAGAGAGAGAGAGAGAGAGAGAGAGAGAGAGAGAGAGAGAACAACCGACAGACACAGACACAGAAAAAAAAACAGACAGATAGAAAGACAGACAGACAGACAGACAGACAGACAGACAGACAAACAGACATAACTTCCTCAAATTTTCTCAAGACGATCATATCAGGAATTCTGTAGTGGCATCATCACCGTCTTTCCTCCACCCTTGGCCAGCCAGAACACCTCTTACATTAAATAAATATATAATCGGGTACAAAACAATTTTCACAACAACCACTAGAATAAGAAATAAAATCACCAAAATGCATCTTTTACCACATACGCATTCAGATCGCTCCACCAATCAGGGTTCACCAGGAGAGTTATCACAAATCCCACAAACGCAGCGCAACTAT
>NC_087173.1:2930485-2932985 GCF_035594125.1 Scylla paramamosain
GAAATGGTATGCAGTATATTGTTTTATCTTCTTTTAATCGGAAATTGAATTTAATAGAGTTTCACCGAGCGCTGAATCATCCTGTAAGGTAATATATTTCACACACACACACACACACACACACACACACACACACACACACACACACACACACACACACACACACACACACACACAGTCCTCCAATCTCTTCTATCATTCACTCGGAAAAATAAAAAAAAAAAAAAAACTGAAGACTTATCACTGAACTCAATCAACAACAAACTTCTGGGAGGGGAAGGGGAAGCAAATGTACGGTGGTCTCTGTTTATTCAAGTGCGAAAATAAATCAATAAAATAATAATACACACACCTCTGCCTAAAGAATCATGTCGGTTGAGTTATTTCTCCCTCAAAAAAAAAAAAAAGACTTATATAAAATTCACACTGAAAACTCACTCACTCACTCACTCACTCACTCACTCACTCACTCTCTCACTCACTCGCCTCGCCAGTCACAAGCCTCGCCAGTCACACGCCCCTTCCTTTCCCAGTATGATATCTTCCCTCTTTTGAACTGGAGAGGCAAAGGTAGTGACTCCTCCTCCTCCTCTTCTTTCTCCTCTTCCTCCTCCTCCTCCTCCTCCTTCTCTTCCTTCTTGTATTCGTTCTTCTACTTTTTATTCATCCATGCGTTTCATCCTTCTTTCGTATTCCTTCCCTCAATTTTTTTTTTTTTTTTAAGATTTTTTAACTTTTCTTTCCTTCTTCACCACTCTTCCTTCTTCTTCTTCTTCTTCTTCTTCTTCTCCTCCTCCTCCTCCTCCTCCTCTTCCTCTTCCTGTACCAGCACGTGAGGGAGTTTGTTGTTTAGCTTCAGGAAGAGTAAACAGGGAAATTGGAATGTAAGTCAGTAAGTTAGGAAGTTTGGTTCACCTTGAGAGAGAGAGAGAGAGAGAGAGAGAGAGAGAGAGAGAGAGAGAGAGAGAGAGAGAGAGAGAGAGAGAGAGAGAGAGAGAGAGAGAGAGAGAGATGAAAGGGAAAAAGGAAATTAATGGAGTTCAAATATTTATATAAAAGAGAAAAAGAATGTTGGATGATTCTGAGTCGAGTTTGAGAACATGAAAGAAAAGAAAACATGAAAAAAAAGGAAGAGGAAGATTAATGGACACGATATTCAGTCATTTTTTTTTCCGAAGAGAGCAAACCGTTTCCTTTTTCATTCTCTGTTGTTGTTGTTGTTGTTGTTGTTGTTGTTGTTGTTGTTGTTGTTGTTGTTGTTGTTGTTGTTGTTGATGATGATGATGTTGATGTTTTCCTTCTTCCTCTTCTTCCTCTTCTTTTTCTTCTTCTTCTCCTTCTTTCTTCTTTTTCTTCTTACTTCCTTTATCTCTTATTATTCATTATTATTCATAGTCTTTTCTTCTTCTTCTTCTTCTTCTTCTTCTTCTTCTTCCACTCCTCCTTCATCTTCCTCTCCATTTTTCCTCCATTTAAGCCAAACAATAACAAAAAGAAAACCAACACAAGCCAGAGAACAAACACACACAGAACAATAAACTGGAAACTTCTTTGCCATGTTAAAGAAACCAATTACTGCAAATGGTACAGAGAGAGAGAGAGAGAGAGAGAGAGAGAGAGAGAGAGAGAGAGAGAGAGAGAGAGAGAGAGAGATTGCATGAAATGATTTGTCCCTCTTGCCCTTTTGCCATCACCACCTCCTCCTCCTCCTCCTCCTCCTCCTCCTCCTCCTCCTCCTCCTCCTCCTCCTCCTCCTCCTCCTCCTCCCCCTCCTCCTCTTCCTTCTCCTCCTCCTTCTCCTTCTCTTCCCTTGGGTCAGGGCGTAAAGACGGAAGCCATCAAGGAATGAACTGGAGAGAGAGAGAAAGCTCCTCCATCTCTCCAGTTATCCCAATCTATTCCCCCTTTTCCCTCCCTCTACTCTCCCACATGCACAACATCCCTTTCCTCACCAGCCCAGCCTCAACCACCTCCCCACAAGAGTAGTAGTAGTAGTAGTAATAGTAGTAGTAGTAGTAGTAGTAGCAAGAGGAGGAAGGGGAAGAGAAGAAAAAAATTATAGGCAATAATCTCTTTAGTAACGGTAATAGCAGCAGCAGTAATAGCCATAATACCAACAGCAGCAATAAAAGTATATGTAATAGCAAGAAAAGGAGGACACGGAAGAGGGAAATGATTTGAGGCAACATACATAAGTATATACATTTTTTTTACTTCTATCCCTTGTATTCACCGAGGTCTTTTAGGGGAAACTTCTGAGGGAAATAGTGGGTTGCCTTTCACATCACGACCGGAGGAGGAGGAGGAGGAGGAGGAGGAGGGACACACAGGGGAAAGTAAGGGGCAGAATGACGACCCTCCCAACGGCAGAATTAGCAAAGGCAGGGAGGAATGATGGATGTGAGGGAGGGAGAGGAAGGGAGAGGAAGGGAGAGAAACGTAGCGGGGAATATATTACCCCATACATCTCCTGACGAGTGCACGCTGTAGTGTATCGCTC
>NC_087173.1:2935485-2950485 GCF_035594125.1 Scylla paramamosain
AGGTAAGACAAGGTATATCGTATCCTTTCTACCATCTTGATTGAATAATGCAAGAGTAGCATTCACCACTGACAAATATACACCTTTAAACAGAAACGCAAATACAGGTAACAAAACATTCACGAACAGGTGGGACAGAGAGAATTACATCGTTTTGTCATCTAAATTTGTATGAAATGCAAGTAATATTAGCCTCTGAAATACACACAGCACCTAATCTAATCTTAACCCCGTACAGGTAACAAAACACTAATTAACAGGTGGGACAGAGAAAGATGTATCGCTTTGCCATCTAAATTTGGATGAAGCAAGGGTACAATTAACGCCTGCAATGCATACACAACACCTTTAACTACCTGTCACCTAAACACCATGCAGGAAACAAACACTCGCAGGCAGGTGAGGCGGAAACATGACAGGCATATGAGCAGGTGATCAACTCTGGTCAACGTGTTATCTATGCGATATCAACAGTCACTTTGTATTCCAACCACACGCCACACACACACACACACACACACACACACACACACACACACACACACACACACAGATAGATATGGTATTAACCGCAAAATACAGGACATTTCAAAATTTTAGCATAGCAGCATCGTCCAACAAATGCCTCTTACAATGAACACATTAAAAAACATCTTAAACATGGAGGAAATAAAAAGAAAATATACAACACACATACACGCATACACACACACGCATACACACACGCGCACACAATACAGCCAACACTAAACGTGGCAGAAACGGACACATTCTTTAACTTTTCCCTTACCTGAGAATGTGTATGTAACTCGTCACTCCCACAAAGACAAGATAGAGCAACTCACTATCTCTCTCTCTTGTCTCCCGGCAGTCCTCTTTACATATAGATTAAAGACCAAACGCCGCTTAAAAATAGACCCATCCCTCGCTTTATTTACCTGAAAACACATCCTCCAGCTCCCAGAAAGACTATTGCATTACACGGCCAGGTAAGGAAGGTATTAACTTTCCCTCTTGTCTATTGATGGTCTTACGTACGACTGAAATAGATCCCTTTACCAACCTTTATTTACCTCAAACACACTTCCCTTCTATTTCCAAAGGACTATCGTATAACACTTACAGCTAAGGAAGGTATGAATTTTCCACCTGCCTCTTGTGGTTCTTAGACGTACGTACAATGACTGAAGGCTGCTGAGAGACGTTTCATTCCACACATTCCAGCTTACACAGACTATAGCATTACACAACTAGGTGATATATTAGAAAGTATCAGACTCTAATCTTTCCCCGTATTAGTCTTACAGGATCATACATTTACAGCCTATTCCCTTTCTGTATATTTACTGAAAACACACCTCCGGCCAAGAGCTACAAAAGGGTAATACAAAAAAGGCCCACTAAAGGTGCCATTCCCTATAGACCCAAAAGGATTATCCAGAAATAGAGCTGCTTTAAAACCTCCCCCTTATTAACACTATATATAAAGTAAGGCCAGGTAGGGAGGGAAGCTTTTAAATCCTTGCGTAGTAATTGTATAACCTGTCAAATAGAAGGTCATATGACTGATCACGCCTTCCTCCCTGCTTCTTCCTGGACAACGGAGAGGAATGCAAGAACCCGTGTATTTCTTGGAGACAATAAGACGGGATGGAAAGAAGCTTCATTATTATTGCAACGTGAGCCGCTCCTTGCAAGACGCGGCAGTGAGATGAAGGGTTTGGATCTTGACTTGTTCCTGACGTGATGAATCTAAAATCGTACCTGATATTGCAAAGATCCTCTCGTGTCTCCTTCTGCTGATAGTTGGTCTGTGTTTCAAGGGGCGGGAGAGGATGCGGAGGAGCGGTGACAGATAAGAGGACACGAAACGAAGAGAGGAGAGTTAGGAGAGGAGAGGAGAGGAGAGAAGAGGAAAGGAGAGGAAAGGAAAGGAGAGGAAAGGAAAAAGGAGAGAAAAGGAGAGAGAAAAGGAGGTGAAAACAACACGAACAAAAACTTGGGCTAGAAAAAGAAACAAGATAAGAACATTTTCACACACACACACACACACACACACACACACACACACACACACACACACACACACACACACACAGACCAATTTCACTTTCGGGGAAGATTACACCCGCCCAGCATTACACCGCGACACAAAAGAAGTACAAATAATATAACAAGCTCACACACACCCACACCCAACCCACCAACACACACACACACACACACACACACACACACACACACACACACCACCACCCACCTCCCCCACTAACACACACAGGCAGACTAACAACACGCGAACCAACACATACATACAAGACAGTAGTGAGGGAAACGAGAGATAAGATGTCGAGAAACACGATGAACACACAGTTAAAGGAGAGAAGACGAGAAGACGGGAAGGATACAACAATACAGAGGAGAGGTAAAAGATAGGGAGCACGGTCAACACGGTCAGTCAACCCTCGAAGTGAGCTTAAACATTCCAGCGTCACCCTTGAGAGTCCAACTCGCGCGGAAAAGTTGTGAGTTACGAGGGGTTAGGAGAAGAGGGAAGTGGTGGTGATGGTGGTGGTGGTGGTGGATAAGGAGTAGGAGGAAAACGATGAGGAGGAGGAGGAGGAGGAGGAGGAGGAGGAGGAGGAGGAGGAGGACGAGGAGGAGGAGGAGGAATGAAAGACAAAGAAACAAGGAAAGGAAAGAAGGAAGGAAGGAAGGAAGGAAGGAACAAAGAAAGAAAAAAAGAATAAGAAAAAAACAAGAAAAAAGATGAAGAAAAGAAAAGAAAGGAAAAATAAAGAGACAAAAAAAAAAAACACCAAATGAAAAACTACCTCGACATAAGATATAAACTATACACACAAAAACTTATTTCATGACACCTCAAAAAAAAAAAAGAGAGAGAGGAAAAGATAGAGAGAACGATCAAAAACAAAAGAATAACAGGAAAGGAAACAACGACCATACAGAGAGAATAAAATAATTTCACATTGCACAAGAGCGTTCCAGCAAAACCTTTAACCACAAAATACGAGAAATGCGAAGAATGTACAAATTTGAAGGTCATACAAAAGCCCTTTAAACCTCCTCTAAACTTTTCCTTCTCCCCTTAAAGGATAACACGCTTTCCTTCTTTCTCCCTCACTCATATTTCTCCCTTTCCTCTGACCCTCATAATTTAAATCCTGTTCCTTTCCTTCTTTTATTTTTCATCCTTACCTTTTTCAGTATGATATCCCTTCACCTTTCTTCATCTTCCTTTTTTTTTTTCCTTTTCTCTTCCCCATTCTCAAAAATCTATAACCATCTCCTTATCTTTCCCCTTCAAAGATGACATTTTCCTTCCTCTCTCTTCCCCTCTTCCTTTTTTTTTCTTTCTTCTTCCATTCCTCTTCCCTTTAATCTTCAAAAGCGGCATATCCTTTCTTTATTTATTTTCCTTCCTTCCTTGCTTCTCTCCTTTCCTTGCATCCTTCTCTTTTCTCGTCTACCTTTTACATTCCGTGCCTAAGAAAAATCTATTTCCTTCTTTCCTTCTTCCTTCTTTCCTTCATCCATTCATTCATTCCATTTCCTCTTATCTCTACTTCTTATGTACCACACATCCTCCTCCCATTTCTTCTTTCCTCCCTCCTTCCTTTTCCTCTCCTCCTCATCCTAATCCTCCTCCCTTCTTCTTCTTTCATTTCTTTCCTTCCTCTCTCATCTCCACCTTTCCAGAATTAAATTTCTCTTCCATTCCTTTAAACTTTACTTTTTTATTTTTTCCCATTTCTCTCCATTTTCTCTCTTTTTCACTCATGTCCAGTTTTCCAGAACCACATTCACTTTTCATTCCTTCCCCTTCTCCTCCTCCTCCCATTTCTTCCTCCTTTCCTATTCTTTTTCCCTCTCACTATCCTTAAACCCGCCCCCTTCTTCTTTCCCTTTCTTCTAACTCCCTTTTATTCCTTCACCTTCTCCTTCTATTCTTTCTCCCTCTTCTCTCATTTCTACCCTTCCCAAAACTACTCCCTTCCATCCTATTTCCCTCCTTGCTTTCCCTCTCCTTCTCCCATTCTTTCCTCCTTTCTTCCCCTCCCCCTCTCCCTCTCTCTCTCTCTCTCTCGTACCTGCGCTCACCTGGCGAAAAAAAAACATCCTTAAAACCCACAGGTGTGTTTCGTGACCCAGAGACGTGCACAAATGACTCGATTGTGGTCTTTTGCATCCTTTATTCCTCCTCCTCGTGCCCACAAATGTTTTCCTTTTACGTCTCTCTCTCTCTCTCTCTCTCTCTCTCTCTCTCTCTCTCTCTCTCTCTCTCTCTCTCTCTCTCTCTCTCTCTGTGTGTGTGTGTGTGTGTGGGTGTGTGTGTGTGAGGAAGTAATTTGATACACGTTTCTATCCTTCCTTCCCTCTTCTCCTCTTCCTCCTTTCCTCCTTCCTCCCTTAGTTCTTATCTAGTCTCTCGCGCTCTCCTCTTCTCTCCCTCTCCCTCTCACTTCAAGAGCTTCCGTGGAAAGTACTAAGGAGTCAGAGGTTATTTTGTATTGATTGTGTTTGGGAAGGGAGGATATTGTTCTTCTTCTTCCTCTTCTTCTTTCTCCTCCTCCTCCTCCTCCTCCTCCTCCTCCTCCTCCTCCTCCATCTCTTCTTTTTTTTTCTTTCTTCAATCGTATTTTTTTAATGTGATAGCATTACATTTTTTTTTATAATGTTTGTGCTTATTTTTCTTTTCTTTCGTTTTTTTTTCTTTTTTCTAAGTAATACGGAGCTAGTTCAAAATATCTTCATCTTCTTTATTTCTGTGTTTCTCTCTTACGATTTCTGCTTTATCACCATCATTATTATTTTCTTCTTTACTCTTCTTTTCCTCCTCCTCCTCCTCCTCCTCCTTCTTCTCCTTCATCATTTCCGCCATCCTTACAGCTGTGATGTTTCGATGCCCAAGTGTTTGTGGTCCGCAGTCGGTGGCAGCAAATGACTTTTCCCAATTTTTGATGCGCAAAGTCACTGAACCAAACACGAGAGCGAGGCGGCGCGAATGAGTATCTAATGTTGTGTGTTATTGATGATGATATTGTCCCGTGTTGAAAAAAAAAAAAAAAAAAAAAAAAACAGAAAAAAAATAGTTTATCATTAATAATTATACAGCCTGGAAGTGTGATGAGTAGCTGAATATTTATTTATGGACTGGGTAGAGTTTTTTATTTTTTTGTCATTTATGATGAAGCGATACTGTACGACAAAACAATTAAGCTGGAAACGTATTGATATTGTGCGTGTGTTGTGTATGTAGTGTGTGAATTAAAGGAGGGATTATTTGATGTACGGTGATGATGAAAGTTATTAAGTGTGTTTGTAAAAGGGAAGCAGTATATGTACATAGCGGAGATAATATTAATAGAGTTAGTACAAGAACAAAAACAGTATAACAAAAACAACAGTAGCAGTGATGGTGGTAGTGGTGGTAGTAGTAACAGTAGTAGTGGTGGTAATGGTAATAGTAGTAGTAGGAGTAGTAGAAGTAGAAGCAGCAGCAGCAACAATAACAACAACAACAACAATAACAGCAGCAACAACAACAACAACAGCAACAAGAACAAGAACAACAACAACAACAACAACAACAACAACAACACAAGCACCAACAGCGCTCAATACCACACCCAGCACAAAGACAACACAACACAACACAGCACAACACAAGACGCCCAACACACCAACAACAACACCAGCAATAACAAGAAGTATTTTGATCACCATCGACCGGAAGTGATTGACGCTCACCTGGGAATGACCACCAATTCTTATTTGAGTGACGGACGACCACATTACACCTGTCCGCCTTGTGTGTGTGTGTGTGTGTGTGTGTGTGTGTGTGTGTGTGTGTGTGTGTGTGTGTGTGTGTGTGTGTGTGTGTGTGTGTGTGTGTGTGTGTGTCACATTTATATACCTTTATTTCTCAGACAGGTGTGTTCAGGTAACCTCCTCATTACCTTCCTGAAGAAAAGGGCACAAGAATCATTATAAATTGCACTTTGTTGATATATTCCTTACACAAATACCTCAGAAAATTTTCCACATGTACCAAAGACATGATGTATTTTTGGCACTTCTTTGTAAATCGGTTTTCGTGTGGGTAAGGAATATGCAATCTCAAGATATACGTGTCATATTCCCTCACTTAATGTATCGGGACGAAGGTGAAGTCAATCACAAGTCGGGATAGTAAGTATGGTGGTGCTCAGATGTTTTCTACTGCACTTTTCAGGGAACATATTGGTAGAAATATGCCTTCACTTGATGTATTGGCAGGGAAGGCAACTCAAATATTCACAAGCAGATGTATTAAGAATGGTGCACGCCAAATATTTTCTAGCATAAGTACGTGAAAGGAGTCATTCTCTGGGTATATACTAGTAAACACTCCTCCACTTACTGAATTTATAGGGAGGAAAACTCAAGGTGTGGTGCAAATACTCTCTAGTCTAGTAAAGCAGGTAAAAAAAAAAAGTTTCCTGGGTATACATCAGTGCAAACACTCCCACACTTATTGTATTGGTAGGGAGGTAAACTCAGTGACAGGCCGAGGTGAGAAGTTAAATATGGAATGGAATAAATATTTTGTACTGTGCGTGAGTGAAGGGTGTATTTTTCTTAGCGTACAGTGAGTGAAAGGCGCATTTTCCTCGTCGTGCAGGGCTACAATTTCACTGTGGCGGGGAGTGAAATATTGAAACACGTGTAGTTTGTTTATTCGGCGCAGACACACGTCGTTACTCGGCCTCCCTGTTGTCCTGTCTGAAGGATCGCATATTTACACATACATTGCCACTCAAATATTTCCTGCACATTGAACCATTTGTATGTGGATGAAAATTTTATGGCCACAATACTGACCGCACAAACACACACGCATACTCACTCACACGCACGCACACGCACGCACGTACACACATCGCATGCCCACCCGATATTACTGAGAGGCTTGTCACATTTACACGGCTATGGACATTCATTGTATCGACACTACGGAAAGGAGTGTCATTATATACACTATTTGCGTTCATTGTCACTGTGTTTGTGTGCAGCTTGTATGTGTCTGTGCGTGCGTGTGTTTGTGTATATGTAATAATAATAATAATGCACGGCTTATTTCAAGGACAGTACATGGTGGAATTATTGGCTAAGAATCTACGCACATTAATCTTAAGGAAGTATCAACAATACAATACGAAGGGTGCCACTTGACCCCGCCCGACCTAGAAAACCTGACCCGGGATAATCAGGTCAACCGTGTATTTATTTATTTTTTTTTCTCCCCCTAAGCTGCGAATCACAGCTGTCGACTTTGACCACACACTAATCAATGCTAAGAACAAAGAGGTCCGCCAAAAGACTTCTGATCTGGCTAGGGAATCGAACCCTGGAACTCCTAATGCTGTAATAGGCGCACTAACCACTGGGCCACCTGATTGTGTGTGTGTGTGTGTGTGTGTGTGTGTGTGTCCAATAATTCACACTCGTTCCTTGCTGTATCCTCGTTTATTTACTTCCCTTTTTCACCAGACACTTTTGCCAATCACCATAATTCTTCCAGCTTTTTCTTCACCAATAACTCTCTATCATTGCCACTATCATTGCCTTACTTTTTCCACCTATCATTCCTCACAAAAATACTACATCTTCATCTTTTTTTTTCCATTTGGCTTTTAACTAATCACTACAATTCCTCTTTTTCTCCACCACTACAATTTCTTAAACATATCATCAACACTTTTACTATCCACACTCACTTTTTTTTTTTTTTACCATACCTATAAAAGATTCTCTACTTCACAACTCTCATAGTTCTTCACCTCTTTTCCTCTTTATCACCAATCCTCCCACTCCTTTCATCACCAGTTTCTTTCGTCTATTCCATCTGTACCCACGTATTATCTAGTTTATTGTTTATTCACGTACCACAACCTTCAATGTGCTCTAATTCACTCTTAACTCCCCACTTTTATTCTTTATCATCATTTCTCCTACCCCTTTTATCGCCAGTCTTTTCCTGTATTCCATCTGTACCACGCATCCTCTATTTGCTATTACTTATTCACGCACCACACTCCATCACTTGCAGGGCAGGCGCAGGAACCATTAAGAGCGGCAGTGTGTGGTACAGAGCAGGATGAGTGCACAACCGAGACTCGTGCTGTCAATATACGATTTTTCAATACACTACTACTACACATTTGGGAAGTCAGGTAGTTTGTACGTCTAGCTGGGAGTTTAGGGTGATTTTCTGTTTATCTTTCCTCTGGTCCCGTCTTACATAAAATGATCGTGAAACTGTGAACTAGTCTGGTGTTAAATATGTGAATTTGGTCCAGGTTTTCTTTTTTTTTTTTACTAAGGGAGTCGGCCAGTTTGTTGTGAGACTGGGGAGTGATGTTTTTTTTTTTTTATCTTTTCTACATAAAACACTTTGAAAACTACGAAGTCCTTTGGTGAAGTCAAATATTTGGCGTCTCTACCAGAGATTGAAGTTAAAAATTGTTTCTCTCCCTTCCAAACTAAACAAAAAAAAAAAAAAAAAAGGGTGGAGACAAAATGTTTTGGTTGTAGTTTTTCTTTGCAACGAAGATAATGTGTAAAAATAAATCATAAACTTTTAAGAGTTCCCAAGCTTTTGTTATCCTTTAGAGCAGGTGAAGCTTGCAACAATCTCCCATCTAATATAAATCCAATGCTTAACAGAGTATCCATATATTTTATACGTAGGAATAAGTAGGTCCTCTTCTTTTCTGTCCAGCATAGAAGACTGTACATATAGATCGAAGCAAATAAAGCACGTTCTTGATAAATCTGTTGATGTATCGCTCGTCAGATTTTATTATTATTATTATTATTATTATTATTATTATTATTATTATTATTATTATTATTATTATTATTATTATTATTATTTTATGTAGGAGGGACACCGGTCAAGGGCAACAAAAATGCAAAGGTCAGTGAAATCAGATAAAAAAAATTAGGTCTTATCGAGTGACTGGGAATTTACTGTCATCAAAAGAGGCTGAGGTTAAGTTTACAAGATCAGATAAATTCATGGTTAGAAATGATAGTAATGACAAGTGATATACAGTAAGTGTCTTCGTATACAGAAACTGCTACTAGATGGTCTACTGGTTTATTGGAGTGTTCCTTATCTCTTTATGTTTTGATGTTCTTAAGCCTACAGCACAAAAATGAATCAAAACGAATAAGTAGATAGATAAATAAAGTAACACAAAGCAAATGAATAAACAGAACAAGATCAACGAACAACAAATCAATAAACAAAACAAAAAACAAAATAATACATATAAAATAGAAGATACACTATTCTATATCACCCATGCATGTGGAGTGACGTGGATAGGTAAAGTAAGACCCCCTTCTTCGCCTCCTTCAGGATAACGCTGGCCGGGAGGTTTCACGAACTCAATATTCACTACGGAGTTTTCCTGGGCGGCCTTGGAGACTTCACGGAGATCTTTCTTGGGCTGCTAGATAACTTCAGAGGCTGCATGGATCAGGTAAGTGTGTGTGTGTGTGTGTGTGTGTGTGTGTGTGTGTGTGTGTGTGTGTGTGTGTGTGTGTGTGTGTGTGTGTGTTCCTTTCTCTTCCTTTCCTCTCCCCTCACGAATATTCCTCCTGTTATTTCCTCAGTATAAAGTATTGCCCTCCATCTATTCCTAAATGTGTGTGTGTGTGTGTGTGTGTGTGTGTGTGTGTGTGTGTGTGTGTGTGTGTGTGTGGATAAGCGCCATCTTTCATCTTGTTTCCATGTTTTGCTCTTTTCCTTAACGACATTTTCTTCCTCCACGTCATCTCTCTTATGCTTCTCTTCTCTTCTCTTCTCTTTTTCCTGTTTTCTTCGTTCGTGTTTCATTTCCACCGCATTCACTCTTTCTTATATCATCTCTTGCTTTCTCACTGCTTGATCCCCGCCACAGATTCAAGAATAAATAAAATAATCTACAAACATTAATTCTCCTCTTTAACTTAATTCACACTTTTATCACTCAAAACTATAATTATCATCACCTGTTCCTTAAATTCTCAGGCAGATATAAGGTAACTCTAATTAATGGTTGTCTGTTTTTTTTTTCGTGATTTTTTTCTCACTCATCTCTTTTCCTGACACTTAAGCCCGTCTGTCACCTTCCTCTTATTTTTTTCTCCCTTCGTTATCACCTGATCATATTTTCTGGTTTATATATAAGATAACCTTAATGGCTGCTAAGTCTTTTTTTTTCCTTTCTTCCCGTTCACCCACCTGTTCCTCTGTACCTCAATATCGTCTCTCACCTTTCTCTCATCTTTTTCACCTTCGTTATCACCTGTTCTTTAAATTCTCAGGTCATGCACTCAAACGACTTCCACACCTTTCTTTCATCTCTCATCTCTATTTCGCATCTCACTTTCCCTCAACCACTTTTTCTCCATTAAGGAATTGCAGACTTTAATATTAGAAAAACACTATATCCTTATCTCTCTATCACCTATTCCTTCATCTCACCTCAAGCTGAAGGCACTCTTATTTAAATGACTCCCTCTCAGTTTCCTCTCACCTATTTCCCCCTTGCATGTCCCAGTCTCACCCAACTCTGTCTCCCCCAAGGTCATGTACAACGGGATAGAAGTCCTGCGGGAAGCGAGGGAAGGAAACTCCAAAACCTCAGATGTGTACGGGGTGGAGTGGCAATGTTCGGAGGAGTTTGATGCCTCCCCGACTGCCGCTATTAGTTTTGTGCAGCCGGGCGCCTACGTGGCCTTCCAGGAGTCCTACCCACGCACGGGAGGCTCCATCAGCATGCAGATCAAGACACAGAGTCAACACGCGCTACTGCTGTACAACACAGGCCCGCCATCCAGGTGAGAGAGGGCAGGTACTGGGAAAGTTAATTGGTAAAAGTCAAGGTACAGTCTGCATTCACTGCCAATGTATTCAGTGGTGTTCTCTTTTCTCTCTTTCGCTCTCGTTCTCTCTCTGTCTCTGTCTCTCTCTTGATTCTAAGTCATCTGCTTTGTCAACAGTTTATCAGTTCTTTGTTTTTTTTGTGTGTTTTTCTTTAATATGTTAAGCGGATCAGAGGATTTAAAGTGATGGGAAAATTGAAACGAAGTGCGAGTGTAGATTGTGACTGTGTACGAAATGGTTAACACTTCCAATGCGATACGCAACAATTCTCAGCACTAAAAACAATTAAATCTTTATAAACATCGGCAAGAAAGAAGAAAAAGAAATTAAAAGAATAGATCTAACAATTTCTAGCCAGTATAACGTTCGGAGGTGGTTGTAGAACAAGAAAAAAATGTCCCAGAGTAATTAGTAATTAGGTAAACATGTCAAATAGCAGGGAAAGTGTTATTGGGAGTGTTAGACAGGCGCCAGAAAAGGGGAAAGAAACTTGGATCCTGTTCTTGTTATTTGACGTGTTTTCCTTATGTTGTTGTTGTGGAATGCTTGTAATAATGGCTGTTTGTTTCACGTGATTCTTGAGTTATTTTTCCTTGTGTTTCCTTTGTTTGAGGTTCGTTAGCATATTGTATTGGAAAGCTTTACGATTTTTAGTCCTCTGGAGTTGAGGTGGGAATTTCCAGTCCGTTGCCTTGAGTTATATCCATAATTCTCTGCTATACCGTACTGGTCATGTCTTTTTTTCCTCTACTACGTGACAATCTTGCCGTCAAAACCTCAGGAATACTTCTATGCATTTAGAATTATGAGAAATCAGACGAGCAGAACGTAAATTTCAATTATAATATGAGAAAAAACAAGTGAGAGGAATAGTCAACTAAAAACAACACAGGATAAAGATGAGAAACTCAATTAATTTCTAACATTTCAGCGAATTCTAGAGAGCAAGGTAGTCGAACAAACAGACAAGTACATGAAGCGCCTCTGTTTCATGGCATGATTTCTCCTCACCGTATTTGACTGCAATGTAAAAAGAGCGGTGTTTTAAAAGTGAGGTGGGAAGAGCAGGTGTTTTGCGTGTGTGTGAGGGACGCGGACGGCTCAGGTGTGTGCGTGAGGATCAAACCGAGGGAGTGTTGCGTGAATCCTTTAACAAATGAAGCAGAATAAGAACGTAAAGGATTTGGAAGTTTAATACTGCGTAGAATCGTATGTATATGTGATAATGGATAATAATGCTTTTGTAAATGAAGATATTGATAAGAGTATTGAGTGAATCCTGTTAACAAATCAAATAGGGATAGAAATATAAAGGATCTGGAGGTTTCATGCTGCGTAGAAATGTGTGTGTGTGTGTGTGTGTGTGTGTGTGTGTGTGTGTGATAATAGATAATGTTTTTTGTTAATTAACGCACTGATCATATGTTGAGTGAATCCTTTAACTAATCAAGCAGGAGCAAGAACGTAAAGGATTTTGACTTAATACTGAGGAGAAATGTGTGTGTGTGTGTGTGTGTGTGTGTGTGTGTGTGTGTGATAATGGCTAACAATGCATTTACAAGTGAACAAAATTGATAGAATATTGTGTGAACCTTTTAACTATTTAAGCAGAGTGAAGAAGATAAGGGATTTGGTTTGATACAGAGAATAAATATGTGTGCATGTGATAAGAAAAAAAATATAAATATATATGATAGGAAAGTCGTGTATGAATGAACAAACTGAGAGTATTACGTAAATCTTTAAACGAATCAAGTGAGGGTAAGAAGATAAAAAGTTTAGTCATATAATAATGCAGAAGATTGAACGTGTGTGATAGAAGATAATAGCAAATAAAATAATATTTAGATGAATGAACAAATTAATAGAATATTAAGTGAATTCTTTAAAAAATCGAGTGTAATTACGAAGAAAACATACAGGTGGTTTAATACTGCAAAGAAATGTGTATATGGCAAAAGATAATGGGAAAATTGATACCAATATCAATGAACGGATTAAAATGCCGAAAATAACGTACGCTTTCCAAAAAAAACAAAAAAAACAATGAAAATAGTTGACATAGCGAGGAAATATGTGTTAGTAACAGAACAGAATGACGAGGAAATTAATGACAGTATGATTTATTGCATTAACGTGACCAAATGCCGCAGACTCTTACAAGGGAAAATAATCATGACAGAAAGTAAAATACAGAAATGACGGAGGAAAATTAAGTAGAAAGAACAGATAAGAGAAATGAATTTGCTACAGGAATTAAAGATAAGAACAAAGTAGATTTTTCGCATGAAGGAAAATACTGATAAAACTTAGAGTAAATTTACAAATGAAGGAAAGAGACGCAACAAAAAGTAAACATGAAATTAATTAAACACTTTTCACATGCGGAAATAAAGTATAATTTTCACACACGGAAACGAAAAGACGCATCACAAGCCTTAACAACAACAGAAAACTACAAACAACTCAACTGGAAGAGAGAGAGAGAAGAGAGAAGACAAGAGACGAGAAACCAATAAAGCAGAACAACTAAAACATAAAAAACAATAACCGAATCTCGTCCTCTCTCTCTTTATTTTTTTATTTATTTATTTTATTTTTTTTTTCATTTTTGACAAGCTTACACTCGCGCGAACTAATCTATCTCGCGGCTTTATGGGGCGACATTGTTAGGGATTCATGTATTGTACGGCTGAAGCGGGAATCTGACAGCCGTGAATAGCGTAGGACTTGTGAATGACAGAGTAGCGGCTCCTGGCAATTGTTGATTCCGGCTTTGTTTATGTGGTGGTCGTGCTGGTGGTGGTGGTGGTGGTGGTGGTGGTGGTGGTGGTGGTGAGGATGTAATGGTGGTTATGATGATCAAGAGGAGGAAAAGAAGCAGGAGGAAGAGGAAGGTGGTGTTAGTGGTGATGTTGTTGATGATGGTTGCTATGATGAGGTAGATGATAATGATGATGAGGAGGTGGAAGAGGATGGAAGATGGAGGTGATGGTGGTGTCAAGAGCGGTGATAGTGGTGATGGCTATGATGATAATAATGATGGTGATGGTGGTGATGGCAGTGGGGGTGATGGTGATAATGACAGTGATGATGAGGAATATAGAAACGATGACAGAAAGGAAGAAAACGAAAAAATAAAAAAAAAATAAAGAAGGAAAATTTTCTGTCTCTCTCTCTGTACATGAATTCAAAACCCTGACATAGCAGTGAGTTATATTTCGTTTCTACATTTCTCGTTTCAAATTTACCTTCTTTTTTTTTTATATATCTCTCTTTCTCTTTCTCTCATTTTTTTTTTTTATCCTCTCTGTAACGATGTGCTTTACGTTTTATCGATATTTAACGAGCAATTTTTCTTCCCAGCTTTGCACTATTTTCACTTTGTCAGATTTGTTGTTGTTGTTATTGTCGTTGTTGTTGTTGTTATGGTATCACTGTTAATATTGATAGAAATATTTATGGAAGTAGTCTGAGAGAGAGACAGACAGACAGACAGACAAACAGACAGACAGACAGACAGACAGACACAGAGAGACAGACAGACAGACAGACAGAAACAGACAGATCTCTCCTTCCTAACAACAACATCAACCCCGTCCCTCCCCTCCTCCTTCCAAAAGAATCGCCCCAGCCCCCTCACCCCCCCAACCCACCGCGCCATCACAAAACACGCCTTAACAATTTCACTGCAGAAGAAGAAAACAAAAATTTATCTCGCAGTTGAGGGCAATTCCCCGCCATTACGTAAGACATAAAGACGAGCTCTGGTGGTGGTGGGCTGTATGTCTTTTTTCCCCAAGCCAGTACATTTTCTTCAAGAGGAAAATAGAAAAAGGGGGAAAAAAAGGACCACATAGTTAGCTGGTCTCTTACGTTACTGCCGACAGCGAGACGTCTGCTTTTTGCTACAAGACGTACATCACACACACACACACGCACGTACACACACACACAAAGGAGTATTCTTCAAGAGGGGGGCGCCCTTTTGCGTTACGGTGCATTAAGATCTCTAAGGATTTATGTTTCATGTTGTCATCTGCCTGGTGGTGATGGTG
>NC_087173.1:2955485-2972985 GCF_035594125.1 Scylla paramamosain
AGTGAGAAACTAAAATCTACCTTACTGACTGAGACTGAAAGAATGAATGAATGAATGAACGAACGAGTGCCTTTTTTTACTGGTTGACTCATTGATTGGTAGAATGTGTAGGTGCATGATTCGAGAGAGTGCGTGAATGAATTAGAGAATGAATGAATTGAGAGAATGATGAATGAGTGACTGAGTGAGTGAGAGAGTAAGTCAGAGAGGGACCTCCTTTACTCGTACCCTGAGTGATTAATGAGAGAGAGAGAGAGAGAGAGAGAGAGAGAGAGAGAGAGAGAGAGAGAGAGAGAGAGAGAGAGAGAGAGAGAGTTTGTGTTGGCAAATGTTGAATATTGATACGTTATAAACCCCCCTATCTCTCTCTCTCTCTCTCTCTCTCTCTCTCTCTCTCTCTCTCTCTCTCTCTCTCTCTCTCTCTCTCTCTCTCTCTCTCTCTCTCTCTCTCTCTCATCACTACTGGCTTTCATTACAGCTGGCCGATGCAGCTTTTATGTATTAAACCTGTTGATGAAAAAATAGCGACCGCCGATAAAGTACAGCGAGCGATACGCCTCCCTCATATCAACTAAATTTCCCTACTTTTTTTTTAATCTCCCGTATTATTTACATTCATTTTGGTCCGGGGCTTCCGCAAAAAAATAGAAAAATACATAACAGCGCGCGTTCATCTCAGTGTGACGCGCAAAATAAGTTTAATTCAGCGTAAAGTTCGCTAATTTGTAGTATTCGACGTAACATAAAGGCATATTTGTTGTAACCTGTGGCTATTGTATTGCGTGTGCATGTATAAAACTAATGGGGATTATTGTATAAGTTATCCCTCTTTTTTTTTATGTGGGTCGCGGTTTATGTAAGAAATGTCCGTCTTACCACTTCATTCGTAGGAAATATAAGACAAACGTATTTTCAGTCACTCAACTCAAAGAAAGTCGAAGAAATGTCTGTATTTAATCATTCAACATGGGAATTATTGAAAAAAAGTATCAAGTTTTACTGTATACAAAGCAAACATCAGAAATTAAGTCTGTATGTTTATTCAACTTAAGGAAAATATGAGAAATCTCTCTCTCTCTCTCTCTCTCTCTCTCTCTCTCTCTCTCTCTCTCTCTCTCTCTCTCTCTCTCTCTCTCTCTCTCTCTCTCTCTCTCTCTAACTCCTATTAATGTTTTGGTTTCCTGGATCTGGCCTTATTGTTTATTTTCAATGTATACAATGTAAAAGCTAAATGGCCAATAAAAATATCAATGTCATTCTCTCTCTCTCTCTCTCTCTCTCTCTCTCTCTCTCTCTCTCTCTCTCTCTCTCTCTCTCTCTCTCTCTCTCTCTCTCTCTCTCTCTGCTCCACTTTACCTGAGCCACGTCCACCTTGCTTAATCAATAGCTAATCTAACCTTTACCAAACTCCTTTCCGCACCTGCCCTCGCCCACCAATCACTTATTCCCTACGTAATCTAACCCACCTCAGTCATTCCTAACTTTTCCCATAATTGCCCTGATGTACACGTGCCCCTGCCCATTTACCTGACTTATCGTGCGGTACTTTGAATGATGATTCCGGTTAACTTCTCCCTAATCAACGCTTCACCTCATTCATACGTGACTTTTCCCATACCTGCGCAATTAACACCTGGATTTATCTTTTATTTACGTATTTTGTGTCCTGGTCAGGTTTCTTCTTCCTAGATTCATCCATTTCGGTCTTAATTCATGCTTGTAGTGATCTTTAATTTTGTCGTACGTAAAATTTATATCTTGTCTTTTTTTTTTTTTTTTAACCACACGTCCGTAAACTTTTATTGACTTTCTTGACGTTTTTGTAATTCAACTTGCGATGTACCTCTATAAATTGATCTTAACTAACTGCTTTCAGACAGATTTTTTCCACACCTTTCGTAAAATTTACCCTCATTAACTTGCGAGGTACCTTTAGAAACCCTTAGTCTAGCTTTCGATGTACCAATAAATTCATATTAAGTAACCCAACTCAGTCTAATTCCTCCCACACCTGTCGTAACTGACTGCATGAATTCCTTCTTAACCTAATTTACAGCGTACCATAAGAACATTTTACCCTAGCTACCCCTACAATTTCTTTTCTCAAGCTTTTTTTTTTCTGTTTAAATTATCATGTACTTAAGGAATTGAACATCATGTACTTAGTAATTAAACAAAACTGACGCATCCTCTTCCTATAATTTTCCAGGTGTTGAATCTCTACTTTTTTTTTTCTCACCAAACTTTTTTTTATTCTTTTTTCGACCTAATTTATCATGTACCTGAGAGACTGAACATTATGTAACTGAGAAATTGGAGCAAGCTGACGCCTTCTCTTCCTATGACGGCGCAGGTGTTAAGTCTCACGCCGATGGAGGTGCAGGAGGGCGGCCAGGCGCTCATCACCTCAGATCACCTGCACCTCGTCCTCGATTATGAAAAGGTAAGGACGTGTGAGTTAATGAGACAACACTGCTGCTCTTACACGAATCTTATGGCAGTTAGTTATATATCTTTTTTTTTTTTTTTACATTTTTTTCTCGTATGAAACTCTTGTGTCTTTCCTCATTTTTGTTTTCTCATATTTTTTTTTTATTTTAACTTTGGGCAAAATATTCAGTGTGATATCTACTGTAAGTTTTTAACCTTTTATTTATTTATTTTTTGTTACACACGTATTTTGATTTCATACTACTGGAATTACGAGTGTGCGTTTGCGTGTGTGTTTGTGTGTGTGTGTGTGTGTGTACCATCATTAGGCCCCGTTAGAGTAGGGTAGGCCTCCTCACCTCCTGTGTTTCACCTTCCCACCCTCTGTGTATTCCCTCTCCACCCCCTGTCTCCCCTCCCCACCTCCTGTCTCACCTACCCACCCTGTCTTCCCACCTCCCCAGCTCGTGTGTTTTAATCATTCAACCCACACTGAGCACAGCCACTGATTGTTCTGCCTTTCTCTCTATTCAACATTCACTGTGGGAGGGGAAAGAGGAAGGGGGTAGGGAGGGGGGAGGGATTCAGGGTAGGGTAGGGAGGGGGTGGGGGTTCGTCAGCATGTTTGGCAGTCATGGTGTAAGTAATCCTGATGCACACGCAAAATTGAGAATAAAATAAAGCAAAAAAATAAAAGCCAGTGGTAGTATTGTGTGTATTTTGGGAGGATAATGAATAGTGTGTGTGTGTGTGTGTATGTGTGTGTGTGTGTGTGTGTGTGTGTGTGTGTGTGTGTGTGTGTGTTATTGCTCTGTCATGATTTAGACATGTCCAGATAAAAGTCATGTTGTTGTTTCTAGCCCAAACACACACACACACACACACACACACACACACACACACACACACACACACACACACACACACACGAGGTCACTGACTATAACTTTATTTTCTACACTTACTCATTTCTACATCGTCACATTAATTCCTCGCATTCTTCTTCCTTAATGACTTGCCAAAGAATTAAGAATCATCCGAAACACGAGAAAGAGAAAAGTTTATATCCATTAATTCACATTTTTTCGCTTTTTTTCTTCATTTTCTTTTCATTCCGTTGAAAGAAAAATAAAAATGGACAAAGATATTAATTTGTTTATGTTTTTCTTGTTACATTCTTATCAAAGACTGGATTCATCATCATTTAAATTCCTTTCTTTTCTTTTTTTTCTTTTTTTCTTTTCAACTAACTCCATTTCTTTCACTCTCCCCTTCTAAACTATTATTCTTCCTTATCTTTCCTTCATTTCTCTCTCTCTCTCTCTCTCTCTCTCTCTCTCTCTCTCTCTCTCTCTCTCTCTCTCTCTCTCTCTCTCTCTCTCTCTCTCTCTCTACTATCTGTTCCTTCATTCATCTTCCTACCACATTCCCCGGTAACTTAATCCCTGCCTGCAATTCAATTCTCAACTTCTCTCCTCATCTTCGTAAACCTCCTATTTCCCTCCTTCTCTCTACTATATCCTCCTTCTACACCTCTACCTCATCACCATTACCGAGCACCATTGCCTCCACGTCCTCCTACTACTACTTGTATTACTACCGCTACTACTGATGGTTTCCTATCCGCCTAACATGCAGATGAGGCATTTCGTATTCTCAAAGTCATTACAGTAGATACGCTTGCTACTGTTCTACGGCGCTGTGTTGCGTTTGATCTGCGATGTCTCCTTCCTCTGTCCCCGCTCCCTCTATTCAATCATCATAACGAAGCTAATCTTCCCTCGCTCCTCTCTCTTTGACAGTACGGGGTGAGAGAGTCCGGGGTGCTCTTCCATGTTATTACCCTCCCGTCACGAGGCCACTTGGATGTTAAGCTGTGGCGGAGACCCGAGGATAACACCTTTACTCTACTGGATCTCAATAATGACGGGGTGACCTACGTGCATGACGGCTCCGAGACCACTGAGGATTCTGTGGTGCTGGAGTTGGAACTTGTCACACGGTCTGGTTACATCCTACCCTCGTATCTGCAGGTGTGTGTGTGTGTGTGTGTGTGTGTGTGTGTGTGTGTTAAGTGAGAAAAAACAATGATTAGCCAGACTGTACACTGTTTTATCTCTTAATAGTGTTTGTTTTGTATATTTATAAGTAATTTTGGATATTTGCTACATAAACGATTTCTTCAGGTAATATAATTCATTGTGTGTGTGTGTGTGTGTGTGTGTGTGTGTGTGTGTGTGTGTGTGTGTGTGTGTGTGTGTGTGTGTGTGTGTGCGCGTGCGTGAGCAAACATACAACCCCACCCCATCAAACAACAACTCTTAATTAACCGTTTCCCCTTAACCCTTCACTCCGTCCCCTTGTTTTCCCTCCCTTCCTTCCCTTCCCTTTCCTTTCCTGTGACCTCCCTTCCCTACCCTACCCTTTCTTTCCTCCTTGCCTCCCCTCCCCATTTTTCCTCTACCCTCTCTTCCCTACCCTCCCCTTCTGTCCTTATGTCCCCCCGCCAACAGTCCCGCCATAGATTCGTGCTGCCAATTCGGGTCGTGTCCAGAAACGACCCTCCGAGACTGCAACTGCCGCCCGGGGATGTGTTGCGATTGGCGGCAGGGACCACAAGAACCTTCACGCCAGAGCTTATTAACGTTCTGGACAGCGACACCGCCCCCGGCAAGCTAAGGTAGTAGTAGTAGTAGTAGTAGTAGTAGTAGTAGTAGTGGTTGGTGGGTATATGTCTTCACAATGGCTCTCCTTTTTTTGTCTTATTCACTGATTGGAGATTTTTTTTTTTTTTTTGTCCTTTCTTTGTTCCATAGTCTAGTCGCTACTTTTTTTTTTTTTCTTCTTCTTGCCTTCTCTATTTCTGTACCGTCCCTGAATAAAAGTATCTCGAGGAGCGTAAGTGAATGACTGATCTGTGTGTGTTTTCCGGCCTCTTTTCTTTTTTTTTTTTTTATGCAATCTCATCCTTTTTTCATAGTTCAATGTATATGCGCATTTTTTTACTTTACCTTTTTTTATTTTTTAGTGTATTGGATATGCGATACGAGTGTTGTTTGGATGTACATGGAGTTTTGTTTTCTGACAGGGCTTTTTTGTTCAGAGAGAGAGAGAGAGAGAGAGAGAGAGAGAGAGAGAGAGAGAGAGAGAGAGAGAGAGAGAGAGAGAGAGAGAGAGAGAGAGAGAGAGAGAGAGAGAGATTAACTATCCAACGAAACAAGTAATTTTTTATCTTAGAGGACCATAAATTTGCCGTAACAGCATGAAAATCCTATATACTTGAGAGAGAGAGAGAGAGAGAGAGAGAGAGAGAGAGAGAGAGAGAGAGAGAGAGAGTGAGAGAGAGAGAGAGAGAGAATTTTAGAAACATTTTATTCACAGAGCCATAACCGTTTGTACATGAAAAAAATAAACACAAACTATAATAAGACTGGAGAGAGAGAGAGAGAGAGAGAGAGAGAGAGAGAGAGAGAGAGAGAGAGAGAGAGAGAGAGAGAGAGAGAGAGAAAGTTACACCACAGAACCTCCCAAGAACAAGAGTTTAAGCGTATTATATGACAAAAGCAAACCACACAAAGACAGTGAGCGGTAAGCCCCGGAATACAACAAATGGGAAACCGATGTAATAAAACCATTCTTGGGTGCTGCAATCGTGAAAGTTTGGGCGGATGATGGAGCGGGAGTGTGTGCTGCCCAGGGACGGACCGGCGCGACATTTGAGCGAGCCGAGGGAGTGTGGCGCCTTGGTGGTGGTGGTGGTGGTGGTAGTAGTGGTCATGATGGTGGTTGTGGCAGCGGGTGGCGTCCATAAAAGCGGAGATTTGTGTATATATTGGTATTTGTGTACTGTATTAGATATTGATTCGCTTTTTTTTCCATCGGAGTTGTTATGCTGACGATCTCACTCCCTCGTTCGTATTTTTCATTTTATCTAATGGTTAGGTTGTTACGTTAGATTGTGCAGGAATAGGTGAGGTCTTGTTAGGTTAGGTTAGGTTAAGTTAGGTTAGATTAGGTTAAGTTAGGTTACATTAGGTCAGATTAGGTCAGATTAGGTCAATTAAGGTTGGATTAGGTTAAGTATTCGATTTATTTTCATTGTTTATATTACGTTAGATTAGATTAGGTTAGGTTTCCGATAAGTATCTTAAGCTCAACACCTCCCAGGAGCCTGAGCGGTGTTGAGCAGATGTGCCAGGTGTCAGGTGTGCGCTGCGTGAGGAGGAATATCTCGGTCTTGTCTCCTCTCCCCCCCGAGGCCCAATAACCCTTTTGTTGCAGGATATCGGTCCTCAACCTGAAGGGCCCTGAGAACGGCTACATTCAGAGCTCGCAGTCCCCGGGTGTCCCCATCCACACGTTCACGCTGGAGCAAGTGCAGCACGGCCTCGTCTCGTACGTGCACCGCGGCCCCTCCAACACCAAGATCGTGCTGCAGGTGTCGGACGGCATCGAGACGGGCGACCCTGTCATCCTGCGTGTGGCGGCATTCGAATTACAAGTGTACCTGGTGAACAAGACGGGCCTCAGCATCACACACGGAAGCTGGGCCCTCATCACGCCCGCCAACCTCTCCTACACCACCAACGCCCCCGAGCAGGACCTGGAGGTGTTTTTTGAGATCACGGGACAGCCTCGCTATGGCGCCGTGCAGAGGCTCCGTAGCCCCGAGCGGTGGGCGGACGTTGAGCAGTTCAGCAGCCGCCAGCTCCAGAAGGGCAAGATCCGCTACAAGCACATCAGCACGGAGCCGCAGGAGGACGAGTTCAGGTTCAAGCTTTTTTGCGGCGACCAGAAGTTCCCGACGGAGTACACCTTCAGCATCACCTTCGTCTCCGTCACGGTGGACATCATCCGCAACGCCGAGCTGCTCATCGACAGGGTGCAGGAGAGCTTCATCTCCGAGGGCTTCCTGCAGAGCGAGACCCGCCCAGATCCCACGCCCAGCAAGGACATTATGTACAAGATCATCTCCCCGCCCATGTACGGCTCCATCTTCCTGAGCTCCGGGGACCTGACGCAGCACAAGCAGCTCAAGAAGGGCTCCAACTTCAGCCAAGAGGACGTGGCCAAGGGAAGGATCAAGTACAGACTGCACAGGAAGAGCTACTCTACCCTCCGCGACTCCTTCCAGTTTCAGGTAACGAGCAACGGCCGCGCCAGCACCGTGCACACCTTCAACATCCGCCACACTCCGCCGCCCGTGGACGCAGACATCGTGGTGGAGCGCATGGACATCCGGGAGGGCGGCACCGAGAAGATCACCGACAAGTACCTGAAGATTGAGGTGCAGAACATCAGGAACATCGTGTTCAACGTGACGGTGCCGCCCAAACACGGCGCCATCAACGTGATGGACGAGTCTATGGTCACCCCAGCGAGACTCAACACCACCTTCTTCACCTCACACGAGATCAATTCCGGATCCGTATCTTACACACACGACGATTCGGAGTCCAAGAAGGATCACTTCCACTTCGTGGCCCTTGCGGAGGACCCGCAGGTAGACTTCCAGTACGTGGGTGTCATGCACTTCCGCGTCATCATGATCAACGACAACCACCCCATGAGGACCATGGAGAAGGTGATCAACGTGGTGACCAACAGCGAGCGCGTCATCACCGCCAACGACCTGCGCTACGTGGACCCAGACATCGACACCCCGACCAGCAGCATCCAGTACACACGCAGCAAGATTCCCAATGGAGAGTTCTACCACGTGGAGGACAGGTCAGACCCGGTGTACCTGTTCACGCAGGAGGACATTGATCGCCGACGGATTGTGTTCCGCCACGAGGGTCCCTCCTACGGCAAGTCAATCATCTCGGTGACGGACGGCCAGCTGTCCTCCACGGGCATCCTGGAGGTGGTGGCGTCCGAGCCCTTTATCGAGATCGTCAACAACAGCGGCATCATCGTCCCTCGCGGGCAAGAGGCTCCCATCTCCAACTACAACCTGAGCGTGGAGACCAACATGAATGCATGGGGCGCCGCGATACTGTTCCGTGTCACCAAGCCGCCTCGCTACGGCCGCCTGGTGGGTCTAGGATCCTCGGAACCCCGCAACACCTTCACGGAGGCGGACCTGCAGAACGGCCACCTGCGGTACGTCAACAAGGGCGACCCGAGCTTCAGGGACGAGTTCCGCTTCCAAGCCAGGATCGGCGACACCACTACGGATGGCATCTTTGAAGTGAAGGTGAGTGTGTGTGTGTGTGTGTGCGTGTGCATGTGTGTGTGTGTGTGTGTGTGTGTGTGTGTGTGTGTGTGTGTCTAGCCTGAACATATCTTCATTTATCTCAGATAACTAACACAACATACAACAAACAAGAAACATTACATTCACCAAAGCAAGGAATGGCTGTATTTAAGCTCATTCGTCCCAGTCACCACACATATTAAGCTCACAGAAAAAGCACAAAAGAACCTGACAAAAAAAAAAACACCTGAACACAAAAAAATAAAACAAAACACACCAACACACAAACCACACACGACACAAACACATCACAAGCTTGACCACACCACCCCTCACCTGTGCAACCTTCACGTGTCGCCAGGTGTACCCGGAGAGTTACTGGGAACCTCTGGTCGTCCTAAACAACACAACAGCACGAGTGGAGGAGGGCGCCCGCGTGACTATCGACCAAGCAGTCCTGAACGTGATGCATCCTAACATAGCGCCATCTGACATCACCTACGTCATCGTGCAGAGGCCTCAGAATGGCTACCTCTACATTGATCACAGCACGGGCACCTCCGCCTCGTCCTCTTCCTCTCCGTCCTCGCCATCGTCCAGTCACGAGTACGAGGATGAGGCAAGTCTCCTCAAACCCGAGGTGAGTGTTGCGGAGTTCTGAAGGGTTTCTTTGGGGGTCTGGTTTTGTTTTGTCTCGTCGTTTTTCTTGTGTATTGTTTCGTTGTTTTGCTTGAGTAATGTGGAGGTTTTCTACTTTTGTTTAGGATTACAGGTGAAAGTTGCTATTTCAGAAGTTTTCTTGGTGTCTGTAGTCCCATTTCAAATCTACGATCAGGTGTCTTTCTGATTTTTTTTTTTAAATGATAATACTTTCTATTTTTTCTTTTGGATTATAGATGAAAGCTGACATTGTAGGATATTAATATTCCTTACCTCATCCCCCCCCGTGTGTGTGTGTGTGTGTGTGCCGCCCAACAGGTCAACGTGTTCGACCAGGCGCTAATCAACCAGGGTCGCGTTCACTACGTCGAGATGGGAACAAACGTCACCAGCGATCATTTTGTATTTGACGTGACCAATGGGATCTCCAGCCTGTCTCGCCTTGTCTTCAACATCCAGGTGCGTTTCCATGTATGGTGACAAGGGAGGGTAGGAAGGGTGGTGGGTGTGGGTGGTGATGATGGTAAATGGGTAGGGTGCTGAGTGTGGATGGTGTGGAAGAAAGAGAGGGACACAGAGGAAACGAAAGATTTGTAAATAAAGCAACGTTATGAAAAAGATGGTGGATGAGGAAGGAAGAGAGAGAACAGGAGAACAGTTGTTGATGAACCAAAACAAGGGAAGAAAAAGTTAATGGTAAGACGAAGTAATATAAAAGATGGTGAAAGATGAAGGGAGGGAAGAATAGCTGTAGATGAAGCAATGTCAAGAGAAGGAAAAAATGTTGATAAGGCAAGATAAAAGATGATGGAAGATGAAGAGGGAGAAGAATAGATGTAGATGAGGCAAGGAAGGGAAAAAAAAAGTGGATTGAAGAAAAGCAGAATTGTAGATAAGACAATGTAAAAGATGGTAGCAAATTAAGAGGGAGAAGAATAGCTGCAGATGAGGAAAGAGAAAGAGAAAAAGCGAATTTAAAAAAAAAGCAGAATTGTAGATAAGACAAGATAATGCAAAAAAAAAAAAAAAAAACGTTGAGGATGAAGGAAGAAGAGAATAGATATAGATGAGGCAAGGCAATGGGAAGAGAAGGGTGTTCCACAGTGGCGTCTGGCAGTGAGCAATTCCCCTCAAATTTACGGGGAAACGAGAGTGTAACTTTTTTCTCGCTACTTAAGATTAGGGACAGATCAACCTGAATGGGAGGAGAGGCCTGTGTGGTCTCCCTTTGTATGTAAATCTATGCAAATTCCGAGTCAAAAACCAGGAGCTTAATCGAAAACTTTGTAACTTTAACGAGAAAAATAAGAGATTTTTCCCTGATGTCTCTTTCCTTCACTGTCTGTCTGCCTGTTTGTTTAATTTTCTCGGTTACTGTCTGTCTGTCTGACTATCTGACTGTCTGTCTATCCGTCTACGTGCCAGTCTACCAGGCAGTCTATCTATCTATCTATCTATCTATCTATCTATCTATCTATCTATCTATCTGTCTATCTATATGTATGTCTATCATTCTATCTATATAACTTTCTATATCTATCTATATATCTATTTACCTATCTATCTATTTATTTATCTACGAGTATCTGTCTATCTATCTACCTATGTGCTTATAAGTATATCTCCCTCTTTACCTGTTTATCTACCTACCTATCCACCCATCCACCTAGTTATCCACCAATCAATAATTACTATCAATCTCCATCAAACAGGTGATTCCCAAGACAATCTACCTGTCGGCCGGGCTAATACAGGTGGACGAGGGGGCGCACACCACAGTCACCCCCTCCGTAGTTACTGTGTTGACTGACTACTACACAGACAAGATTCGGCAGTACCTGGTGACGGTGCAACCCACGGCGGGTCAGCTCGAGCTCACCAGCAGGCGTGGGAGGAAGGTGGAGGCGTTCACACCGGAGCAACTCAAGCAGGGACTTATTTCGGTAAGGTTGTGGTGGTGCTGGTGGTGGTGGTGGTGGTGGTGGTGAAGGAAAATCATGAGAAAGAGGAATAAAAGGAAGAAACGGGAAAAAATAAAAGGATGAATATGAGAGAAGGGAAAATACTATGAAGCAAAAGAGGAGAGATGTAAAGGGAGGAAGATGATAAGGAAGAAAGGGATAAAATAAAAGGAATAAGGATATGAAATAAAGGAAAAACAATGAAGGGGAAGAGGAGGAAGAAGAGGATATATATAAGGGGAAAAGGAGTAGATGAGGTGGAATAGAAATGAAAGGAAGAAACGTAAAAAAAAACAAAGGATACGAGGATATGAAAGAAAGGGAGAAACAATGAGAAGGTAGGAGGAGGAGGAGGAGAAGGAGGAGGAGGAGGAGGAGGAGGAGGAGGAGGAGGAGGAGGAAGAGGAGGAGGAGGAATATCATAATGAAAAGGACGAAAGCTAAGAAAGAGGAAGACGAGGAGGAAAGGAAGAAAGATAAAGAAGACTGAGGAAGAGGAAGAGGATGCAACAGCGAACGGAAACACACAGAGGAGGAGGAAGAAAAAAAGAGAAAAAATAAGAAAACGATGAAAATAAACTAGAAAAACCCTGAGTAGTAGAAATAAAAGCAAGAAATAAGTAGACAGACTCTTACAAAGCTATATTATCACCCCACACACACACACACACACACACACTGCTTGGCTTTTCCCCGGACAATCTCACTTCATTTCTCTGCCGTAATCTGACAGGCGGCTGAGGAGGGGGTGTGTTTACAAAGTTGATTGAGTCGGCGTTGCCCTGTGGCCCTCTCATGCCCCTGAGGTGGGATATTAAACCGCCCACCAGCAGCCAAGGAACGCTCAAGTAACTCGCAAAAGGATAGCGTGCTCTGGGCCAGGATGCATAAGAGGAACAAGAGTGGATTGGCGGGAGGATGTACAAACGCAATCACTGCATCTATACTTTCTTTCGTCTATATTTCTCTCGTAGCGTGTACTTTTGTCGCTCTGCCTTATACATCGAGGTCGAGATCATGTTGCCTTTAGTGAGTTATTTTGATGATTGACACGTGAGAAAAGAGGGAAAGAGGAAGAATGGCACACGCTATGATAGATAGATAGGCGGAGGAAAATGTAAATGCGATGAACAGAAGACTGACAGGGGAGGAAAGAGAAAGAAAGAAGAACAGTATGCGCTAAGATAGACAGACAGATAGAAGAATATGTAAATGTAATATAAAGATGAATGACACTCAAGGAAAGACAAAGAAAAACGGAGGAAAATGTAAATGCAATAAACAGAAAATACCAAGATAGGAAAGAAAGACAAACATAAAAGAAAACGGTGACAAAGAAAACGTTACTGTATAGATATCATTATGTATTCTCTGTCCTCTTCTGTATTTCCTCCTACCTATGACTTGAACCGCTCCAAGAAAGAGGTTTTAAGACACTTCAAATTATGGATGATTATTTGCTCTCTCTCTCTCTCTCTCTCTCTCTCTCTCTCTCTCTCTCTCTCTCTCTCTCTCTCTCTCTCTCTCTCTCTCTCTCTCTCTCTCTCTCTCTCTCTCTCACGACCCTTCTCCCTCGTCGTCTCCTTCAGTACGTGCACGATGACTCAGAGCGACTCAAGGACACCTTCAGCCTCGTCGCCGTGTCCGGGCTTCGTCAGAGCGCCCCGGCCCAGGTGAACGTGCAGGTGCGGGGCGTGAATGACGAGGCGCCGTTCGTCATCAATAACACCGGCATCACCTTATGGGAGGGCAACACTGTGCTCATCACCAATTCCAACTTAGGTACGTGTGTGTGTGTGTGTGTGTGTGTGTGTGTGTGTGTGTGTGTGTGTATGTGTGTGTGTGTGTGTGTGTGTGTGTGTGTGTGTGTGTGTGTGTGTGTGTAAAACTTTAAACGCTTCCATTGTTTGATTCAAGGCACAGTAGGATTTATTCAACATTCCCCTCTCTTACTCTTCCCAAAAAACATTCACACGAGCTGAGCCGATCACAGACACAGGCATCATCCCATCCCGCTGCGAGGTAAAACTGCTGGGGTTTGCTGCCAGGGTTGTGAGGCTCTGGTGCTCTTAAAGGGAGTCATGGCGCGGTTATGTAATATTTTGTGGCTTACCGTCATCTGTCCCGCATGCCATTGTGTCCATAATGGTGTCTTCTCTCGGCTCTATTGTTTCCTATTGTTTGTATTAATGGAAGCGTCTTAGTTGCTTCCTGGTTTTCTTTCTGTGGCTTTCTGTTCGCCTCATTGTTCATTCTTACTCTCGACATGCGTGGACTCCCTCCGTGCACCTCTCTCTGTTTTTTCCTGCCTCATATGACTCCCACATTTTCCAAAGAGAACCATCAAGTCAACTCCAATGGTGAAAAATGGAAACTGCATCCATTCTTTTCCCTTTTCGGAGTGGCAAGCGCGGGTGGGCTTTCCCTGCACCTCCCCGGCCCTCCTGCGATACGTGAATAAGAAAAGGCGTTCTGTGTTATCCCGCAGCGGTGATGGACCCTGACACGCCCGCCGAGAACCTCAGCATCACGGTGGCCACGCCAGACTCAGGCTTCCTCGCCCTCGCCTCCAACCTGAGCCACCCGGTGTCCTCCTTCACCCAGGCAGACGTCAACAACAAGCGCCTATACTTCACCCACACAGGTAAGTCACCGAGGCACTGCAGACATTGCAGGCACTGTAGTTTTGATGGAAAGCGAGGCTTCTCACTGCACTGAGGGTTCAGAAGTAGTTTTAATCCTGCACACACTGAGTCTGCTTGCTTATTTCCTTTATAGAAAATTTTCTTCCAGTCAGACACAAGTTAGAACCCTGATGTTAGATTTATTCTTTCTTTCTAAATACCAAGACAGAGAAGCACTAGCTTGGAGTTAAATGCTGAGGCCATGTTCCTTCAGCCTGTGGGGCACGACGCTTACTGTGTGCTTGACACCTTTGCAGGCGGGCTGTCTGGAATGTTCCGGTGGGAGGCCAGCGACCAGGTTCACGGCACGGGCTCCCACGTGTTCACCGTGACGGCGCGGGAGCTTCACCTGCACCTGCGGCACAACAAGCCCATGTGGGTGTTCCCCATGATGCAGCAGGCGCTATCCTCGGAGGTGCTGCTCACCCTCACCTCGGACCACGATCCGCGCCGCTCCGTCATGTACGTGGTGCGCCAGGCGCCCCTGCTGGGCCACCTGCTGCTGGAGGGGCCTGGCGGCGTGCGTGTGCCCGTCGAAAACTTTACGCAGCGTCACGTCAACGAGTCTCGCGTCATCTTTGAGCACACGAGTCCCTTCACCGAGCTCTCCGCCAGCGACATGTTTGTATTCGATGTGGAGACGCCCTTCGCCGAGCCACTGCGGGACCAGGAGTTCCATCTGGAGATATCGGTGGCTAGTCCGCGCGGCGGAGGCCTGGAGAGGTACCTGGGCCTGGCGCCGCTGGTCGTGGCGGAGGGCGGACAGGCGACAGTGCGGCCGGACAACTTAAATCTGTCGGCAGTGCTGGAATTTATCGAAGGTTACCCAGCGGCCAGTAGTTCTGACCGTCCGCCGCCGCGCCTCATCACCACCGTCACAGCCGTCCCTATGCACGGCATCTTCACACTCCGCAAGAGAAACCTCACCGAGGGATACACGTTCACGGTGAGGGACATCGAAAAAGGACGAGTCCGGTACGAGCACGACCACAGCGACACGCTGCGGGACGCCATGGGCTTCACCGTGGCGCTGGCAGGCAATGGGTCATCCCCGGACGTTCTGCTGTTCAACGGTTCCCTTAACGTGAGCGTGACCCCAGTGAACGACCAGCCGTTCACCCTGATGACCACCCCGCCCGTCATGAAAGTGGTGCACCGCCAAAACGCCATTATCACCAACCAGAGCCTGCTGACGACAGATCCCGACAACCCCCCCAGCGAGATCGACTACGAGCTGATGAACACGCCGGACCACGGCCGCCTCATCCTGGCGCACAACTACAGCGTGGCCGTGCAGTCCTTCACGCAGGAGGACATCAACGCGGGCCGCATCCTGTACGCCCACGACGGCACCAACGACTCGGACAGGTTTTATTTCAAGGTGTCCGACGGCAAGCACGAGCCCAAGTACACGGTGTTCACCATCGAGATCCAGCCGCTGACGCTGACGCTGGTGAATCACACGGTGCTGCCGCTGCGCCAGACCACCACCACCGCCTACCTCACGCCGCACCACCTCGCCGCGCACACCAACGGCAACCCAAACCACATCTTTTACAACGTCACCAGGCCGCCCAGGTTTGGACACCTGTACATGAACGACCAGGTTGTGCACACGTTCGGCCAGGTGAACATAGATAAGGGCGAGATCCTGTACATGCAGGTGGAGATGACGGAGCCTGCAGACAACTTCCAGGTGGACATCTGGACCTGGGAGGCGACAGTGCCGGGAGTGGAGGTGCGGGTTGCGGTATCGCCGCTGATAGAGTCCAACCCGATGACAGCGGTGGTGGGCGGCCGCACGCGCCTCACCCTGGAGCACCTGGATGCCTCCCAACTGGCCACAGTCACCGGCAGCAGCCCGGTGTTCAAAGTGAAGCGCAGGCCGCGCTTCGGCAGGATCAAGAAGGTGACCCGCCGCGTGCGCCGCTCAGGCCGCTCACATGAGGTGCAGCAGTTTACGCACGAGGAGCTGCGCGCCGGCGTGATCTATTACGTGGCCAGGAAGCTCAACTTGAAGGCAGACGAGCCGCTGCACGACGCGCTACACTACGTGCTACACGTGCCCGCGCCAGGCATACAGCCGGCTGAGGGCACGCTGCGCCTCACACTGGTAGAGGCGGGGGCGGTGCTTAAGGAAGGGGCAGAGCCCCCCAGGCACCTGAGGCCCGACTTGCCGCCCTCTGTCAGGGGCAGCTCAGAGACGAGCAGTGCAGGCACCGGCAGCTCCGAGCTGTTCCTGGGTATCCCCGAAGACTACCTGGTGGTAGTGGTGGCGGGCGCCGTCGCCCTGGCGGCCATCGTGGCCATAGTGGTGGTGGCGCGCTTCGTCACAAGACGCCGACACTCCGACAAGAGACGCGACGTGGTGATGGACGCCGATGTGGCCTCGCTGCCCCCGCCGCTGCCTTCAGACTCGAGGCCAAACTCCTTCCTGACGGATGACATGTCCGAGCTGGAGTGTCGGCCCACCGACCTGCCGTCCTCGCCGCGGCCCGGGCGGCACCTGCACCACCATCACCACAACGGCGGAAGCGGCAGCCTGGGCCTGGCTGCTCATCTCACCGATTCCGACGCCTCGTGGCCGCACGACATCTCCCGCGAGGTGTCGCCGGCCGTGCCGCAGTGCAAGGTATAGTTCCCTTTCCCTCTCGTCCTCTGCCTCACGGCCACTCATTATGTTTGGTTCACATTTTCTATCCAGTCTTAAGTTTGGGTTAATGTTGGTCTCTGAGATTTTTAGATTATTTTTTTTATCCCACTCTCGTAAAACCATTTTATTTGTAGATTTTTCAAAGAGACATAACTCCTCTCACTCCACTTCAGTTACACTTAATATAATTTTTTCCTCATTATTTCCCTTCCCATCCCTCGGCGGGCCAGGTGACGCCCCTCTGCACCGACACCACCTCCCGCGACACGCCCTACGACCCCCACCTGGCCGGCTACCCGTATGGCATGGACACGCAGCAGGCGGAGGAGTGGGGTCTCTACGAGAAGCACCAGCCCAGAACCACCAACCCCATGCTTAGGAAGAACCAGTACTGGGTATAGAACCGGCTGAGGTGGGCGGCTGAGTCCCCCCCACCAGCAGCAGTGTTACCGCCACCACGGCCACCACGGCCACCACGTACACCACGTACACCACCCTCACTCTCACCGCCACCGTCACTCTCATCACAGCAAAATGCTAAGCTAACGCCCATCCCGACACCAGCACCAGCGCCATCACCGCCGCAGCCATCATCACCACCACCAAGCACTGAACCATCGTCTTGCTCCCCGCAACCACCATCACCACCATCACCACCGTCACCACCACCACTGCCAACACCACCCCCGCCACCATCACCACCACAGCCCCTCCCGGACATTATACAGAGCACAACGCTATGAGAGAACGAATCACTGTGGAAAAACTAGTAAAAAATGACAAAAAAAAAAAAACGCTCATAAGGTAAAATGAGAAACTTGTTCACTCTTGGCGTCGTAAAGAGAAAGCTTAGCGCGCCGTGGCAGGTCTGAACACACTCCTCCAGGGACAGACTGACTCAAGTTCCCTCGTA
>NC_087173.1:2977985-2990485 GCF_035594125.1 Scylla paramamosain
CTCTCTCTCTCTCTCTCTCTCTCTCTCTCTCTCTCTCTCTCTCTCCTTCTCCCCTCCCCGGGCCGTCTTTCTCCCTCCTCCCTCTGCTTTTCTTAACCGGTACCTTTTCTTCTCCTGCATGCAATTCATTCCTTTGACCTACAATGCCACTTACTTCACGTGTTCTCTCTCTCTCTCTCTCTCTCTCTCTCTCTCTCTCCTCTCTCTCTCTCTCTCTCTCTCTCTCTCTCTCTCTCTCTCTCTGAAGCACTCGAGTTAGTATGCAAATCTCTTCGTGACAAGCAAAAGCGGAGAGCCAAAAAAGGGACGCTCAAGAAGGGAAACATCTCGGCGCGCGGCTCGCAAGGGGAAAGATAATAACGCACTTCTTCAGGTAGCATTGTCGTAAAAGAGAAATTTTTCCCCCTTGGGTCTTCATTAATTTCTAAGCAGCTTTTGGCCCTTTTTTTTTTCCTCCCTCTCTCTCTCTCTCTCTCTCTCTCTCTCTCTCTCTCTCTCTCTCTCTCTCTCTCTCTCTCTCTCTCTCTCTCTCCCCCTCTCTCTCTCTCTCTCTCTCTCTTAAATTCTTTTCCGTGTCTCCCTCAGGCTTTTGGAGGCTCCCCAGTATCCTTTCTCCTCTTCTTCTCTTTTCGCCTTCTTCTCTTCTCAAAGTCCCGGAAAGAAGTAAACGCGAAAAATTTAACAAGGGAAAGTAAATGGAGGTTTAGGAAAATTTATATGAATTGGGGTAGGTAAAAATGCTTGACTTTTTTTCCTCAGGTGTTTGTTTTCAAAGGTGAATTAAGTAAATGAGTAAAGGACGAAAAATGTATCAAGGGAAAGTGACGAGGGGAAGAAGAATCTGTGATAAGAATTGAAGATGAAACTTTTTTTTTCCTTTGATCTTTGAGTGTTTGCTTTCAGAGGTGAATGAAATTAATAAATGAAGGAAGATATTATGAACTTTATGACAAAAATATAAAAAAAAAAGCAAGATTAGAAATAATGTCGATAAGAACTAGTGACAAGAAATCTTTTCCCTTTGTTGTATTAATGTTTGTTCAATGAAATTAATAAACTAAATAAAAAAAAATAAAAAAAATGAAACAAGGAAAATAAAAAAGTAAACAAAAGTATGGAGATAAGAATTAGTGATTAGTTTCTCTTCTTTTCGCTTCTCAGATCTTCGCCTTCAAAACAGAATTAAACAATAAAAAAAAAAAAAAAAAGAGAAGAGTAAAGGGTTAAAAGTGACAAATTACAGACAAGAATCTTTTCCTTTTGTTCATGAGAGTAAAATTATTCTTGTATGTCATTGCTATTTTTTTTTCTTCTTTTTTTCGTGACTTTTTTTTCTTTCTTATCACGAATTTTTGGAATCACGCGAACCAGACAATTTTTTACAACTACAGGTTCTCTCTCTCTCTCTCTCTCTCTCTCTCTCTCTCTCTCTCTCTCTCTCTCTCTCTCTCTCTCTCTCTCTCTCTCTCTCTCTCTCTCTCTCCCCCCAAAACTTCCTATTTTTGTCTTCATCCTTATTCCTTTTTTATCTTTCCTAACTTCATTTCCCCCCCCACTCCCTCTCCTGTCATTCCCCCCCCCTTCCTCCTCTTCCTCCTCCTCTAGCTCCTCTGCTAAGGTTTACTCACAAAAGGCGAGGCAGGTGGGGAAGGAAGGGAAGGAGTGAAGGAGAAAAGAGGAAAGGAAAGAAGAAATGAGGGAAAGAGGAGGGTAAGAGAAGCAAGAGACTAACGAAGGTAAAAAATCAGGAAGGAAATAAGTGAAGGAAAGAATGTACAACGAAGAACAAAAAATAAGAGAAGAGAAGAATATAAGGAAGGGGTGATAAAGGAAGAAATTAAAGAAGGAACAAGAAAAAAAGAAGATAGAGGAAATAGAAGAGGGTGGGAAGGAAAGAGAAAGAAATTGTGGTTTGATGGGAAAGCGTGTGTGTGTGTGTGTGTGTGTGTGTGTGTGTGTGTGTGTGTGTGTGTGTGTGTGTGTGTGTGTGTGTGTGTGTGGGTGTGAGAGAGCATGGGTCTTCCGTCTCAGTTACTTAAATCCGAGAATATCCACTGTGTACATACAACCATACATAATACTATAGGAAATACAGAGGAAGAAAAAAATAAATGAAATAAAGTATAAAGACTAAGTTATTTTGCCATGAGAACACCGTTTGTAATTGTACAGTTTAGTGCCAAAGAATTTAATACATATATATATAGTTTTTAATAAAATGACAAATGATGTGAGTGTTTTATTCTGACATCCCATTATAAAAAAATAAATAAATAAAATAACTGATAAAATAAAAGATCAAGATGTGGAATATAAATGCTAGTACTAATAATAATCTACTACAGCTACTACTACTACTACTACTACTACTACTACTACTACTACTACTAGTAATAATAATAATACTAATAATAATAATAATAATAATAATAATAATAATAATAATAATAATAATAATCAATGTACTGGGAAGAACAAGAACAAGAACATGAAGAAGAAGATCAAGAACAAGGACAAAATGATAATGATTATAATGATGAAAAAACAAAGAAAAAGATAAAAATGAAGATAAAAAAAAAAAAACAAATAGATAAACTGATACACATTAATAAACAGACAGAAAGAAAATTAACCTAAGCATATAACACACCTCATAAATTACTTGGGCAATTACATAAGAAAACTCTCTCTCTCTCTCTCTCTCTCTCTCTCTCTCTCTCTCTCTCTCTCTCTCTCTCTCTCTCTCTCTCTCTCTCTCTCTCTCTCTCTCTCTCTCTCTCTCTCTCTCTGAATCACTACAAGGTTTGCTGCACAGAGAGGTGAGCTGTAGAGAGGGAGAGAAAACAGGAGGGAAGAGGGAAGAAAAAAACCACAGATTTAACTCATTCACTCTCCTGTTGTAAGTCAGAGTATATGTTTATGAGAGTCGAGGAAGAAAAGGCAAGTGACAGAAAAAGATTATGAAAATATGAGGAGAAGAAAGTGGGTAGCAAAATTAATATGAAGGAAGAAAGAAGGAGGGAAAAACAGGAAAAGGAATATGAGAGAGGAAGCAGGAGAGGTAAAGGAGGAGGATAAGAGAGAAAAAAAAAAATAAGGAGAACGAAGAAAGGAAGATTAATATGAAGAGAGGAAATAAAAGAACCAGTGAAGGAGGAAAACGGAGCAACATCAAATAATATTTTAAGAGAAGGTAGAAGATAAACAGGAAGAAGAACGAAGGAGAATAGAAAAAGGACAAAGAACAAGGGCTAAAAGGAACGGAAATAAGGAGAGTAATGCAAGGAGGAAGCGAGGAGAAAGGGGTAGAAAGATGATGGTAATGAGAGGAGGAAGTAGAGAAAGTATGGAAGCAGAAAGAACAGGAAGGACGAGGGATAAACAAAGAAGAAAAAGTGGGAGGAGGAGATGGAAGCAAGAATTAGAGAAGAGAAAAAACGCACAAGGAATATTGCAGTATGAAAGAAGAAGAAGAAGAAGAAGAAGAAGAAGAAGAAGAAGAAGAAGAAGAAGAAGAAGAAGAAGAAGAAGAAGAAGAAGAAGAAGAAGAGGGAAAAGAAGAACAAGAACAAGAACAAGAAAAACAAGAAAAACAACAACAACAATAACAACAACAACAACAACAACAACAACAACAACAACAACAACAACAACAAATGCAGGAGGAAACATAGAAAACGTTACAAAAAAAAATGGAAGAGGAAGAAAGCAACGAGAGAACTGAGAGAGAAAAAAAAAGACAATGAAAGGAAGCAAGAGACGGTGAAAATTAAAGAAAGGAGAGCAGAAGAAATTGAAGGAGGGAGGAAAGAGGCAAGAAGGGAACACAGGGAGCGAGCAAGAGAAAGGAAACAGGGGTAAGAGAACGGAAAGGTGAAGGAAACGATAATATTGGGAGAGAGAGAGAGAGAGAGGAGAGAGAGAGAGAGAGGAGAGAGAGAGAGAGATGAGAGAGAGAGAGAGAGAGAAAGAGAGAGAGAGAGGAGAGAGAGAGAGAGAAGAGAGAGAGAGAGAGAGAGAGAGGAGAGGAGGAGAGAGAGGAGAGAGAGAGAGGTAATAAGAAAGATAACGAAAAGTACGAATTGGACAGAAAATACAAAATAAAACATAAAAAAGCAACGAAAAAAAAAAAATAAATAAAGTCCAAGAAGGAAGAGGTGGTGGTGGTGGTGGTGGAAGGGGAGGACAATAGGGAGGAAACAGGTACTAAAGAAATTGGACCCAAGGAGTAGAAATATGGGCTGAAAGGAGAGAAATACAAAGAAATAAAATTCATGTTGTTATAAGAGGAGGAGGAGGAGGAGGAGGAGGAGGAGGAGGAGGAGGACAAGAAGAACAAGAAGAACAAGGAAAAAAACAAGGAGTACGAATGAGAGAGAGAGAGAGAGAGAGAGAGAGAGAGAGGAGAGAGAGAGAGAGAGAGAGAGAGAGAGAGAGAGAGGGGTGTAACTGCTTAAATCCCCGAGATGGAATACAATTAACAAGAGGAATGGCGCAATACCACCTCGCTCATCCGTCTCTTATATTTACTCGCCTCCCTTCGTCAGACAGCTCTTGCAGGGGCGAACTCACCTGCAGTAACTCTCCGCACACCTTCCTTATCCCACCCAGGCTAATATCTCAGCTTCACGTGGCCCAGGTGAGCATTAAACACTCCGCCTCTCCGCCAATTTACAACGTCTGAAAAGCTACGTGAAATACTCGTACAAGCAAAGTAGCCATTAATGATTCGTGAAATGTGGTCTCCGCTGTTTTTGCTTGCGTTTCTCGTCAATCTGGTTAAAGAAAATGGGTCTTAATTTATAGTACTAATGCCATCTACCGGCGAGATGCGAAGATTTTTTTTTTTTTTTAGTTTTTATGCAATCTACTGGTAAAATTAATAGAAAATGGACTTATTTCTAGAATAGCGAGGCCATCTAGCTCAAAAATTTAAAGAGCATGGACTTGATTTAGACTAGTGGGTATATCTAGCTGCAAAATTAAATGAAAATAGACCTGTTTAGAAGAAATGAGGCCATCTAACGGTGAGATGCGGCGAAAATTAACTTGCCTTTTGAAGTAGTAAGGCATTGGAGCGACAAAAATTCAAATAAATTACCTTGATTTGGAATACAAGTTTGAAAAAGCAAAGAAAGTTACCTAGGTGTAAAGTACCAATGCCATCAAGCTGCGAGATGCTAAGAATAAGAAATTGGAGCATTGCGTAAGATAGCCATCTTGCAGCGAGGTGCTGAGAAAAAGACGCCTATACGGAACAGCAATGCCATCTAGCGGTGGGATGCAAAGATAACTGGTGGGTGTGTACATTTAACAGAACTATCTAAGGGAGGAATCAAATGTTTATAGCGTTTTTACTAAAGGAGTTTCAGATCCTTTTGTTCTTATATACTCTGTAATCAGAAATTAATAATCGATGAGGAAAAAAAAAATGCTTCTATAGCTTTTCACGTTTTCGTTTGTTTGTTTTTTGTTTTTTCTTTTCATACAAATTATTGTCGGTTAATAACTCTTTGACGATAAAATAAAATAATGTCGTTAATCAGGTTCGCAGAAAAGCGTTACTATTTGCGAACGCATAAAGGGAGATTAAAATGATTTTGTTTCCACGTGCACGTTGTCGCCAGCAAATAACTCTTTGGCCACGAAATAATGTGTTTTGACCCTTTCACCGCCGCGTTCGTCCTTTGTTAGCATTCAGACCACTGGAAAAATTCGTTTGCATGGACAGAAAAATGAAAAGAGAGAGAGCAGGAGGCTAGTTTTATCTTTTGTAGTCTACGAACCAATTTAGGTGACTGTAATGCAAAAGTAAGCGTGCAAAAAGCTATGGGTGATTATGATAAAAAAAAAAAAAAAATAGGACCAGCAGAGAAAAATAGTTTGTTTCATAAGCCAAAAAAATAAATTATCCACGGACGCTTAATTAAAGAAAAAGTCACATAATTTTACTTTTATTATACTTTTGGCATCAGTAAATGACTCGGGGGACAAAAATCGTGTGTTTTAAGTTGGTTTAATACGCGGAAAATTATTCATAGTCGCGGGATATTGTTTGTATATTGCTTGTGAATAAGAGGTGAAGGCACGGGCGCCCACAGACCAGGCGAGACAAGTGAAGGGAGGACGGCGCATACACGCACAGGAGTTCGAATATTCCTTTGTGTTGGTTTTTATTCCTTTATTGCACTGCTTTGTTGTTGTTTGTTTTTTCCCCTTTGTTTCTGGTCACGTCGCTGTGGTGTTTCTGTTCGTTCTGTTATGTTGCGTCATTTTTTTTGTTACTGTTGTTGTTGTTGTTCTTTTGTTATGCTCCGTTTTGTTTTGCTTTGCTTTGTTTGGCTTGTCTTGTGTTGTTTTCTTTTCCTTCTTCCGTTGACAATGATCTAGAAACAGTATTCTACACACACACACATACACACACACACACACACATACATACACACACACACACAAAGTACACAATGAGTAACGTACACATCACTCTCTTTTAATATCACAATCTATCTAAAAAGAACCAAATTAAAAGAATGAATGTAAAAGAAAAAACTGAAAATATTTAATGACTGCAGTTGGGAAACATATGATTTCCTTAATGGTTGCCGCAACTCGTGTGTGTGTGTGTGTGTGTGTGTGTGTGTGTGTGTGTATCATTATATTCTACAATACGTTTTTTCTCTCTTTTTATTTTTTTTCTTTATTTTTTTTTTGGGGGGGAACTTAAATCTATAAATCAGTCAGTTATGCCTCTATATAATAAACAAATACGAGTAAGCGAAATATGAATGTAAAACGGTGAAGAAAAAAAAAAAAAGAAGGGATGCTTTGGAAAGGAAACATGGAAGTGAGAGTGAGCGTAACACAAATGAGGAAAGGCAACAATGCAATGAATGTTGAAATACGTACAGCTACAACTAATGTTATACTACTACTATAATACCGCAAATAATAGTAATAATGTCTACTACTACTACTACTACTACTATCTGCTTTTTTTCATATTTTCCTTTTGCTTGGTATTCCTTATCAAACCATCACCACCACCACCACCACCACTACCACCACCACCACCACCATCACCACCACCCCCACCACCGCAAAAATTCCACACAAAAAACCCATTATGAAAGTGCGTGCATGCGTGTGTGGGTGGATGTGTCGGAGTAACAAAGGTGTAAGGGTAGGGTTGAAAGGGAAGGCAGAGAGAGAGGGAGAGGGAGAGAGGGAGAGGCGGAGGTATAGGGGAAGTGGGAGCCTGCAGGAAAATTAAATGGAGCAACGTGTCTGGCCGAGGCTGTAAACATTAGTATTCTCCTCCCCGGCGGCTGAAATTAACCCATTAACACCGGGACGTGGGGCCGCGGCGACGCATACATTAGGCTGAAGGCGACCTGGATTGTTCCGCCCAAGCCTTGCCCTGCGGGACGCCACACTATCCACCACCACCACCACCACCCCTTACTCTTATTCTCCTTCTTCTGCCCTCTTCTTCTGTTTCTCGTCTCCGTTTTCTTCCTTCTTATTCTTCTCATTCCTTCTTGTTCTTCTCTAATTCTCTTCTTCTAATTTTCTTTTCTTATTTCTCTTCTATTTTTCGTTCCTGTCTCCTTCCTTCTTGTTCTTGTTCCCGTTCTTCTTTCCTCTCTTTCCTTTCTTTTTGTCCTCCTCTAATTCTCCCTCTCCTCTCCTTTTCTTCTCTTATTCTCCTCTTTTCCTATTTCTCGTCTCGCGTCTCCTTCCTTTTTCTTCTTCTCCTGTTCCCCTTCTTCTTCCTTCTTGTTCTTCTCCTTTCCCCTCTCTCCTTCTTATTCTCTTATTTCACATCCCTTTTCCTTTCCTTCTCTCTTTCTCCTCCTGTTCCTCCTCTCCTTCCTTCCTTCTTGTGTTCCTATTCCTCTCTCCTTCCCTCTTCTCTTCTTATCCATTTTCTTCTACTTCTTTCTTCCTCCTCTTGTTTTTCTTCTATTTGTCACCTCTTCCTCCTCCTCCTCCTTCTCCTTCTCCTCCTCCTCTTCCCTCGGCATTAGCTGGTACAAGTGACGAATACATGATTAACTACAACAATTACTTGAAAAAATACAATTATTCGTCCCCCTTTCCATGACATTTATTCTTAATTTTTGTCCTGCTTCTTTTCCTCCTCCTTTCTTTAATTAAATGGCATGAAAGAGGAAAAGAACGCTGATACACAGACACATACAAAAATATACTTACCGGAAGGAAGACAGACAGACAGGCGGACAGACAGACAGACAGATAGACAAATCAACAGATAGATAGACAGACATATTACACAGGTTGACAAAAAAACTGAATCAAACAGATAAAGAGAAAACACCCACGAAATCAGACTGAGACACACAGACAGACAGACACATAAATATAGCCAGACTGAATCCTTTACTGAAAAAAAAAAAAAAAAAAAACATCAATCACCAAAATAACCCCGCCAGATTTCAATCCTATAAGCAAATGATAAATACACACTAACCTTTCAAAGAACCTTCACTGAATTACCTGATGGGAAAAATATGAAAATAAAATACGTAGAATTACACATTCATTACGGCAAAGTGAGAGAAGAAGGAGGAGCAAGAAGGAAGACGGAGACTGGGAAAGAAAAACTGAGATAAGAAGGAAAGGAAACCATAGGAAATGAAAGAAGGAAGATGAAATTACAACAGAGTAAAAATGGGGAAAGCAAAAAGTCACGAGGAAAAAAAAAAGAAAATGAAAAGAAAGGAAACCGGAGAGAAATCACGTAAACAGCAAAAAACAAGGAATTTTCACAGTTGACAAGGTATTCATAGGTAATTAACACCTGCGCGAACCTTGAACTCATAAAATAAAGTCTAATCAGGTGTTTTGAAGGAAGGGAAGAGGAGTATATGAGGCAAGGATTGTAGTGTCCTTTGAACTGGATGATAGTGATGGTGATAGTGATGATGGGTAAGAATTATAGTGGTCCTTGATGTTGATGGTGGCTTAATGGTGGTAATGGTGGTAATAGTGATGTCTGAAATGATTATGATAGTGAAGGTGATGGTGAAAGTGATAGAGATGGTGATGATGGTGATTTTTGAAGTGACTGTGATACTGAGGGTAATGGCAAGGGTGGTGGTGATGGAGAAGATTAAGCTGATGATGATGGTGATGATAATGAAGTTGAGAAAGACAGTAATGGTGTAAGATTAATAAAAGTACCACAAATTATCTTTAGGTAAATTTAGGTAAGGAAGCAGCCATTAACCCATTATCTTAACACATTCTCCATAGCCGCCAGCGTCACTAGGGTACACACACACACACACACACACACACACACACATCTTCAATTCTCAAAGTCCCCCGTGAAAACTGCGTAATGGCAAAGGAACTTAAAAGAAAACGGGTATAAGATGTTTTTATATTTTAGAAAACGTCTCTTGCTATGTTGGTACGTTTCTCTTTCATCTAAATCAGCCTCTCCTCCTCCTCCTCCTCCTCCTCCTCCTTCCTTGATCCTTTTTTTTTTTTTTTCCTCCTCACCTCCTCACTAAAGAAACGAATGTCCTACTTAAGAGAATTCGAAACTTCTTGCTTCTCATTACTTGCAGCCTTTGGGATCACGCCAGTCAAGAGACGCGAAGACGAAAAAAGAATATACGATTAAAGAAAATATAAGAATCCAAAAGCGAATTAAATACACGGCACGAATAAAGAGAAGAATCCAGACTTAAAAGTAATCAAGAGGCTGTGAAAGAGAGAGGGAGAGAGAGAGAGAGAGAGAAAGAAAAAAAAAAGAGCAGTCAAAGAGAATCCGAGAATACAGAAGAGTTAAAGAGAGAATAAATTAAGAAAACGTGAAGATAGACAAGAATTAGGAGTGAAATTTAGTGGAAACATATGACACACACACACACACAAAAAAAAAAAAAAATAATAATAATAATAAAACTGATTAAACTTTTAACTCACAAACACGGGAAACTAAAAAGAGAAAATGAGGTTAGATAATGTTAAAAACGAACTGAAAAACATAAGAGTAAAGAGGAGAATCCCCAAAAAATAAATAAATAAGTCAAGAAGTCAAGAAACTTAAAGAGGAAGAAAAAAAAGACAGATTCCAAGAAAAGAGAAAAATAAAAGAAAAACATAACAGAAAACGAACCAAACTGAGAATTAAGGGAAACTGTAAAAAATGACGCAAAACACTTGTAAAACTGATGAAAAGAAATTAAACTCACGAAAACAAGAATTGAAAAAAAAAAAAAGGAAGAGGAAATAAGATTAAATAATGCTCAAGGGACAGCAAGAAGATGCAACCGACGCGTCACTTGAGCAACGACAAGAAAAAAAAGATAAAAAGTCTTTCTCCGCATGAGGAAAAAAAAAAAAGAAAAAGACCTGTTTTTACATAGATAAACCGTCTGTTGTCGCTTCTTCTTCTTCCTTCCTCCTCCTCCTTCTCCTCCTCCCCCTCCTCCTCTAAGACCAGCCTTCAAATACTTCATAATAAATGGTTAACACGACCCCCCTTCAAACTACACGCAATTTTAGCCCCTTTCCCTCTCACCATAAGGTCCATATTAGTAAAGGATGATATGGAAGCTTACGTCTGTCTGGCAACGATCGTGTAATATTAAAATTCGTATCAGTGGCGCCCTTAAACAGGATGGGCGCGAGTTTTGCATGACACACTTGGCTGGAGGGGCCAAGTGTAGGGGCAAGATGGCAACACGAAGGATCACAAAGGAAGAACGAATCACATCAGACCTCTTGTTCCTTCCGAGGTTGTTTGTGATAAGTTGTAGTGTTTAATTTTATAGTATATTATGTAGTAATGTTTAAATAGACACGGTTTACAGGATGAGAGAGAGAGAGAGAGAGAGAGAGAGAGAGAGAGAGAGAGAGAGAGAGAGAGAGAGAGAGAGAGAGAGAGAGAGAGAGAGAGAACATTACATCTTAATTAAACTCTCATCTATAGTAATAACTGCGTGGGATAGGACACACACACACACACACACACACACACACACACACACACACACACAAGTATCGAGAGGAAGGAAGTAATACACACACTTCAAAATCGCGAGTTTTGTAGTCTATGCAAACAAGCTAATGCACTTCACAAAAAAAAAAGACTCACTCATTAAGACAAATCTCTAAAATATACATGCATGGAATAGAATATAAGTGAAGATAACATAATTAGTAAATGTCGCCCTAGGAAAATATTCTACGATTTTGTGTGACTCCATTTCCTTGTGTTGCTGATGAGGCTTCGCTGCCAGACGCCTGTGAGTGAACCAGGCAGTCAGGCAGTTGGATAGTCAGTCAGTACAGTAAATAATTAGGCAGCTCGTAAATCAGTTAACGGTTAGAGTGAGTGAGTTAATTAGTTAGCTGGTTAAGTTAGCTTGTTTGCTAATCACTGTGTTAGTCAGTTAGCTAGTTTCTTCATTAAATTATTTAGTTCATCATTCATTCAGTCAGTCAGTCAGTAGGTTAGTTAGTCAAATAATCCAGCACAACAAACCGTAAAAAGAAAATCACAACGCAATTAATTTCTTTACCTCATTATATGAAGAAAACAGGAAAAAAGTCCGAAAAAAAATAATAAAAAGACAGAGACAAAAGGAAACCCCATCTAACTCACTTAACCTTTATTTTTTCCCCGCACTCCTTGTTCTTCTAATTGAATTTTGCCGCTCACAAGTTATTAGCGGGCAGTCTTGGGTCCTCTGCCTCTCTATCCCGTGTCCTCGCCTACTACACGTCGCTGCCAACTTTCTCTAACCCTCCTACAGCCGCCGCGTTGCTTCCCCGGGCAAGTGGCCAACTCTATTTAATGAGTCTCATTCACAAGAAAATTAAAAGTTAGTTTTTTTTTTCTCTCTCTCTCTCTCTCTGTCTTTCTTTTAGTTTATATTTTTGTGGGGTGTTTTTCCTTTGGTGTTTTCCTTAAGTGTGTGTGTGTGTGTGTGTGTGTGTGTGTGTGTGTGTGTGTGTGTGTGTGTGTGAAAATATTACGCTTTATTTATCTCTCTCTCTCTCTCTCTCTCTCTCTCTCTCTCTCTCTCTCTCTCTCTCTCTCTCTCTCTCTCTCTCGTTTCCCTCCATCTCCTTTCCCATAGCCAACATATTCATCACGCTCCCTTCCTTCTCCCGTCCCTTTTCCTCGTTACCTTTCTATTTCTATCCCATTACCTGCTTCCCTTCCAAGTCCTGCTCCCCGCCCCTGCTTGGCATCTCTCCCGCAGGCTGACAAGGCCCACAACGCCCTCCTCCCTCGGGCACGCCAGGAGGACAGGAAGGCAGGAAGAAAAAATAGAGAGATACGGGAAAGCAATAACAACGACTCAACTCTTTCTGACAACGATGAGAGAAACTTAAGGAGAATGGCGATAGAGTGTAGAAAAGACGTGCTATGCTGAATTCAAGGGATTAATGCAGAGTTACGAGGTACTCAAGGCGTCCGTAAGGGTTATATGAGTGTCTGGTGTAGAACGGAAGGA
>NC_087173.1:3010485-3025485 GCF_035594125.1 Scylla paramamosain
GATTCTTTTTAAATCTTTCAGACCTCAACATCTTTCCTGTAACCGCCTGCGAGTGTTTACTGTAATTACAACAACGCACACGGCAATCACTCGCCTGGAAAAACCCCGAAGTGTTCCTGGAGGAGTAAGAAAAACTGTTGGATATTATAAAGGAAAAATTTCGAGCCCTCTTCTTTATATTTCCCATTTCCCTTTTCCCGAGAGTAGGTTATGGCAGGTCATGTGTGGGGCTGAAGGAACGACGCGCCACTGAGAGAGAGAGAGAGAGAGAGAGAGAGAGAGAGAGAGAGAGAGAGAGAGAGAGAGAGAGAGAGAGAGAGAGAGAGAGAGAGAGAGAGAGAGAGAGAGAGAGAGAGAGAGAGAGAGAGAGAGAGAGAGAGAGAGAGAGAGAGAGAGAGAGAGAGAGAGAGAGAGAGAGAGAGAGAGAGCATTTCTGTATGAACTGTTCATTCCTGCATCACTTCAGGCAGTCTCTGGAGGCGAGGAAGGAGGAGGAGGAAGAGGAGGAGGAGGAGGAAGTTCATGTGCGTGCGCGTGTGTGTGTGTGTGTGTGTGTGTGTGTGTGTGTGTGTGTGCACCACTATCTGGTACTACTCGTAAATTATGTTCGTTAGCAAAACAAACACGTGGAACGCGTGGAGGACTGCAGCCTCCTCCTGCCCCTCCATCCTGGAGGAGGAGGAGGAGGAGGAGGAGGAGGAGTAAAAGAACGAGGAGAAGGAGCAAGAATTTAAAAACCCCAACACATACACACACACACACACACACACACACACACACACACACACACACACACACACACACACACACACACACACACACACACACACACACACACACACACACACACACACAGACCCTAGCTAACCCAACCCAACTCTATGCCAAGAAAAATACTAAAATAACAAATAGTCCTTCGTACGTTCTACTCACAATAACACACACACACACACACACACACACACACACACACACACACACTGTCTTGGGAACCTCGATCTGTTTGTGTTTCCAGACGGGAGTGAAGGGAGCGGCGGTGCCATCCTCAATCTGGCGTGGAGGAGGAGGAGGAGGAGGAGGAGGAGGAGGAGGAGGAGGAGGAGGAGGAGGAGGAGGACGCAGAAAAAGGCAAAGACGAGAAGGAGGATGGACAGGAAAACTTGGTGGAATACACGAAGAAATAAAAACAAAGATAAAAAGAAGGGAGATGAAGAGGAGGAATGGAGAAGGAAAGGGATACCACTGGAGGAGGAGGAAGAAGAGGAGAAGACGAGGGAGAGAGAGACAGATGACGAGGACAAATGGAGAACGATAGGAAAACTGAAGAAGGCGCGTGAAAGAAAGGCGGATGATGAGGATGGATGAAGAATAATAGGAAAAACTGAAGGAGATGAAGATAAAGAAAAATAGATGATCAGGACGAAAGATGAATATAAAAAAACACACCAAAGAAGAAGAAGAAGAGGAAGACGAAAGAATGGAAATGAAAAGGAAATCTGAGAGAGACGAAGAAGACAAAGAAAGACAGATGACAAGGAGAAATAAAAATAAAAAAGGAAAAACACAGATGAAGAAGACGAGGGGGAAAGACATGACACACGAATGAAAAGGAATAGGAAAACTGAAGGAAACGAAGAATGGAGACAAGGAATGACGAGTAATGAAAAGGAAAAACAGAGACAAAGGAAGAGGAAATCAAGGATGAAAGGAGAGTGATAAGCAGGAATGAAGATGAAAGGGGGAGGAAATCTAGAAGACGAAGAAGAAAGGAGAGAAAGAACGAGAGAAGAGAAGGACGAGGAAAAGGAGGCAGAGACGAAATAGATAAAAAAAAAATGAAAGGATTGGGAAGACGAGGAGATGAAAAGAGATGGTAAAATATGAAAAATAAAGGGAAAGATAACAAAACAAAACAAAAAAACACATAACAACATCATCATCATCACCACCATAAACAACAAGGTCAAAAAACAACAAAAAAATGATAATTAAATAAACCCCCATTAACTTTATGAACAACCAGCCAGAAAAATGCAAAAAAACAAACCTTTCCCTGTCAAAAAACACAATAAAAACATACAAAAAAAAACTCTTATTCACCTCATTTCTACTCCTGGTGCTTTAGATTTCCTGTAAATGACGATACACGAAGTTACCTCATTAAACCTGACTCACTCCCTCTCCCTCCCTCTCTCTCTCTCTCTCTCTCTCTCTCTCTCTCTCTCTCTCTCTCTCTCTCTCTCTCTCTCTCTCTCTCTCTGGACTCTCGCAACCCCCTCCTTCCACCTCCTTCCTCTCACATTAGCATTTATAAACGCCTTACACTCAACCCGGAGACCCATTCACTACTAAGCGGGGGAAGGCGCAACGCAGGACATTAGCAGCAGAATCATGTGGGGAATTAATAAGCTTCTGTCCGTGTGTATGTGTGTAGATACTTCTCTCATTGGAGTAAGTAAAGATGAGGGTTACAACAGGGAAGGTATTAAGTCCACTTCTGTTATCAAGAGGGACAAACTCATAAGGAGAATGCGAAAGTGATGTTTATTTCTCGCATAAGTTCATTATTGGAAGGTATTAGTAGCAGGAGGAAGGAGAAAGAGGAGAAAAAGAAGGAGGAGCATACTTAACCTAACCTAACGCAGGAAGGTGGCCAGGAAGAAAGAAGGAAAACGAAGGGGAATACAAATAACACTGAAGGAGAAGAAAAGGACGAAGAAAGATGAGAAAGAAGAGAAGAGAATTGGAAGGAGAAAGTGAAAATGAAGGCAAGGAGGGGAGTAATGAGAGATAGAATGGAAAGGAAAGAGAGAAGAGAAGGAAGAGGGAATTTGAGAAGGAAAAGGAGAATATGAACGATAAGAGAGGAATAATTTCACTAACGAAGGGAAAGCAGTGAAAGGGAGGAGGAGAGAAGGGAGAGGAAAGATGAGGAAGAAGAGGGGAATAAGAGGAAGATAAGATAAGTGTAATTTCATCAACGAACAGAAAACACGGAAAGGTAAAAGAGGAGATGGAAGGGGAGAGATAAGAAAGCAGGAAAGAATACGAGACAGAGGAGAGGGGGAAGAGATGTAAAATTTCATTAACAAACAGAAAACTAGAGAGGAGAAAAAGAGAAGAATAAAGAAAGAGAAAGAAGGAAGGAAGGAAGAAAGGAAGGAAGGAAGGAAGGAAGGGGAAGAATACGAGGAAAAGAACGATGATAAGAACTGTAAAACTTCCAACATAATCCGCAACACTTCTACAGTTTTACGTGCAAGGAAACTCAGGTATCTTGCATCACTGGTAAATAAATGACAGGTAAGCGAGAGTACCAAGCCATTAAAAAGCTACAAAGCCCATGATAATAATAATAAGCATGATGATAATTCTTCGCATCCACTACAGAAATACATAACTGGAGCAGTGAAGAGACTAGAAAAGGGAGAGAGGATGCAGCAGCCACTCGTACAGGTAAATATCAGATCACAAAAAATAGTAACTCATTAAAATCTACTGTGCACGTGTAGTTTAATAAGGACAATTACTAGACACAATTACATTTTCCTCCCCTGTTCCATAACTACTCGTAGATGCCTGGAGCGGCGGAAACGAGGAAAAAAGAGGGAGGAAAAAAGTCACAGGTAAATTTCAGGTGAGGAAGAATCATAAATCATTAAAAGGCATTAAACATAACAATCGAGAATTACTTTTCTTCTCTCATCACAAAGGAACACAAAGGAAGATAAATAGCAATATACCCCGAGGGCCTTACTAAGCTGTTTGTATGACAACACTAACTACAAATGGAGGAAACAGGATATTAAAGCAGAGGGCTCCTCCCCATCTACTCATCCCTTCAGCTGAGCTATCTTGAAGCACATAACTTGAGAAGAGTAAATGAATAAAATAAAAGGAGAGAGAGAGAAATGGAGAAGAGGAGTAATACAGGTGAATCTCAGGTAAGAAAGAATAGCGGAACATAAAAAGCCACTTAACACACAAGACTTAATGACAATAACTCCCCTCTAATGATGATAACTTAACTTTCGTTCCTTGAATACTCAGTGGAGAAAAAGAGAAGGTGAAGGAGGAAAAGAACATAGAAGTTACTGATATCACGAGTAATTCCCAGGTAAGGAAGAACACTGAGTCACAAAAAGCCACAGTAATTACGCACTTCATCTCCCGAATGCTCTTCAAATTAAGTAAAATAATAGAAAAAAAAGGAAAATAACACAGGTCACTCATAATATAAGTTGCTCTCAGGTAAACAGGAACAGTGTCATTAAACCCTATAATACTTGCATCCTCCACTTCTTTCCTTCAAATATATATATATATATTTTAGGGAAACAAAAAAAGTAAAAGAACAATAAACTCCCTCACATTACAGATATTTTTAGACGAGGAAGACCTTCAAGTCACAATAAAACAGTAACAAAGAAAACGAGTACTGCATAAATCCTTCTCAACACACACACACACACACACACACACACACACACACACACACACACACACACACACACACGAAAGCTGAAATAAAAAGGTGAAGAGAGACAGAAAGAAAACACAAACATTACAAACTTTCAGGCAACTAAGAACTTCGTCATAATAAGCCAGTAACATTAAAGATGAGAACTAAACCCTTTCCTTCTATAAATAAAGACATGAAGCTGAAATAAAAAGCGGAGAGGAAGAGAGAAAGGAAACAGACATATTACAGATAATTTTCAGGTAAAAAAAATCAAGTCGTAATAAAACAGTAATATAAAAGACGAGAACTGAATTTTCCACTTTCCCTTTGAAGAGAGAGAGAGAGAGAGAGAGAGAGAGAGAGAGAGAGAGAGAGAGAGAGAGAGAGAGAGAGAGAGAGAGAGAGAGAGAGAGATTACAAATTACCTTCAGGCATTGGAAAAACTACAAGTCACATTCACAAGTCAGCCACACAAGTGACAAGAACAAAATCTCTCACACGAAGCTGAAATATAAAAGGAAGAAAGAGAAAGAAAGAATAAAAACGAAACAAAAAAAAGCGAGGCATTTTAAAGATACGATAATATTCAGCCACTAATAATGAAATTTAAACCCTTCCCAAGCATAAATAGACAAAAGAACCTGAAATATAAACCCTAAAGAGAGAGACAAAAAATAAATAAAAAGAAAGACATGACGAGGCAAAAACAAACAGCCTGTATATATTTTCGGGCAAGTCCAGCGGGAACGTGTATGGCTCCCGATCCTCTTTTGTGCTGGATCCTCTTTGTTATTCCTCTTTTTTGTTTCATAGAGTCAACGGGTCACTGGCGTCAGAGGGCTGGAGGCGAGTACCGGGGAAAGAATACCAATCTTTTTGTTTTGTTTTGCTTTTTTATGAATGGAAAAAGTGTAGTTGGAGCTGTACGGTTTGAATATAGGTGAGTAAGTGTGTGTCTGTGTGTGTGTGTGTGTGTGTGTGTGTGTGTGTGTGTGTGTGTGTGTGTGTGTGTGTGTGTGTGTGTGTGTGTGTTGTTGATTATAGGTAAAACACAACTGAGATCATTACTTTTCTAAAAATTATAATAATGACCCTAATAATAATAATAATAATAATAATAATAATAATAATAATAATAATAATAATAATAATAATAGTAATACTCTCTCTCTCTCTCTCTCTCTCTCTCTCTCTCTCTCTCTCTCTCTCTCTCTCTCTCTCTCTCTCTCTCTCTCTCTCTCTCTCTCTCTCTCTCTCACTGACACACACTTTAATTGTATTTCTCTCCCCCTCCTGCACTTCACCATTATATCAACTGACATTCTATTTACTCTTAATCATTACTTCATTCCTTCCTCCTCGTCCGTGTTAATTAATTGAGTCTGACATGAAGGGTCTTTTGTCTGGGTCTTCGTGACGTGACGTGATGGGTTAGGTTAGGTTAGGTTAGTTAAGATCAGGTTATGTTGTGTGGTGGGAGAAAAATTGTTGGTGGTGATGACGGTGCTGTAAAATAAATAGAAAGATTAACAAACGGGGGAAAAATAAAAAGGAGAAAATATTGTAGTGGTGGTGGTGGTGGTGGTGGTTTTGTGGTGGTGGTGGTGGTGGTGGTGGTGGTGGTGGTGGTGCTCGTGGTGTAGTTTTGTATCATCAGTGTCTTCTTCGTCTCTTCTTTTATTAATATTTTATCTCCTCCTCCTCCTCCTCCTCCTCCTCCTCCTCCTCCTCCTCCTCCTCTTTCTTCTCTTCCTCCTCCTCTTCCTTCCACACTTTAATTTTCCTAAACAAAAGTATAACCACATTTTCAGAGAGAGAGAGAGAGAGAGAGAGAGAGAGAGAGAAACTAATATCTAAGCCAAATCTAACCTTACTACTGCAGGCGACAGGTAATGCCGCGCCCAATTTACTGAACACAGGTACTGAAGGAGTGAGTGACTACCTGGGATGTAATTTTCACTCGTAGCAATAGGAACATAATTAACCTTGTCTCTTGGGGGAGGCTCTGGAGACGTGTTATTGTTATTCTTTTTATTCAGTCTAGCAATAAGAATATAAATAAATCCTGCATCTTGAAGGGAATGTCTAGGAACGCCTTATTTTGACTCAGCGGTAAGATTATAAATAACTCTGTCTCTTTGAAGGGAGAAGAGTGCAATACTGGTTGATGCCGGAGTCCCAGCAGTGAGGTCACACAGCGCAGGGATATAAATAGATGCATGAATAAATAAGTAAAAGTGTGAGGGTTAAAATACTGAGGTTATTCGTCATTTCCTCTGTCTCTCTCTCTGTTTCTGCCTCTGTCTCCGTCATTTCTCTCTCTCTCTCTCTCTCTCTCTCTCTCTCTCTCTCTCTCTCTCTCTCTCTCTCTCTCTCTCTCTCTCTCTCTCTCTCTCTAGCCCACATACACAAAAGCAGAACCATGACAACCACAGCACTGTCCACTTCCACCACCAGCACCACCACCACCACCACCACCACCACGACCCTACAGGTGTTAGAGAAAATTCTTCCCTTAAATATCCGAGAGGGAACACGCATCACCAACACTTGTTCAGGACAGCGGATCAAGCCCCTCCTCCTCCTCCTCCTCCTCCTGCAAAGGGTCCAAGTTTTAAGGTCTAGAGTCTCGACAGACCTGTTAAGGGCGAGAAAATTCCCCAAGTTAGATTGGAGGAGGAGTTTTCATCCTTCCCTCTTTCCCTTAACCCTCCGATACCCCTCTCTCACTCCCTCTCTCTCTCTCTCTCTCTCTCTCTCTCTCTCTCTCTCTCTCTCTCTCTCTCTCTCTCTCTCTCTCTGGAGGGACGGATGAAAAGAGGGATAAAGGAAGGATTTGGAGAGAAAGAAGCAAAGGGAGTAAACTAAAATAAAGGAAGAATTGGAAAGAAGGAAGAGGGAGAAGAATAAGTAAAGGAAACGAAGGGATCTAGGAAGGAAGGATTTGTACAGATGGAAGGATAAAAAGGAGGCTGAAGTGAAGGAAGGAAGAGTGGAAGAGTGAGACGAAGAAATATATGAAGGATGAAAGAACAAGAATGCTAGAGAAGGAAAATGAAAGGAAGGAAAAATACATAAGAAGGAAAAGAAGAAGGAATGGTAGAAATGAAAATGGACGAGAGGTAGATGAGTAGACAGGATAGCACAATAAGAGAATGAATCAATAGGTAGAATGGTATAGAGAGATGAAAGACAGGAAGGCATGATGAATAAGGAAGGAAGGAAGGAAGGAGGAAATATTTGCATGAATGTGAACGATAAAATATAAAAAAAGAAACGACAGGAAAATGAAACGAAAGGAGGATGGATATGAAGGAAGAGGAGGAAGGAAGATAAGAACAATCCATAAGGTAATAAGAAAAAAAAATAAGAAAAAAGTATGAAATGAATAAATGAGGAAGGACACTCTTGATTATACCTTAATTAAATACGTTTATACTCTCGTTTCTTTCCATTACACTTGACAGCTGGCTTCCCAACACACACACACACACACACACACACACACACACACACACACACACACACACACACACACACACACACACATACACACTTTAAATATCTTCGCAAAAATCCAGGAACCGTATAATTTAAACATCAAATTTTCTTATCCTTTTTTTTTTTTTTCACCTTGTCGTCTTTCCCTGCCTCTCTTTTCAATAACAGGGTACCAGTGACGTCAGATTTAGCGGATGCAATTCTGATATTACCTGCACATCGCGTGTTATATCGAGAACAGGTGCGTGAAAAGGAGATTCCGGCGTCAGTTCGTGTGAGGTGACATGTTTATGAAGCTTTTCCTGTGTTTTCATTAGTGTTATTTTTCCCCCTTCGCATTTCCTCCTCTTCCTCCTTCCCTTCGTCCTTCTCTTCCTCTTCCCTAATTTTCCTCGCTCCCTCTCACATCTCTCACTTGCTTGCTCTCCCTTTCCTCTTTAACTCTACGTAACTCCGTTCTCATTTCAAGTCTCCCTTTGTTTACTGGCGAAAGAGAAAGCAAAATCTAAAATGAATTCATCTCTCTCTCTCTCTCTCTCTCTCTCTCTCTCTCTCTCTCTCTCATCTCTCTCTCTCTCTCTCTCTCTCTCTCTCTCTCTCTCTCTCTCTCTCTCTCTCTCTCTCTCTGTGTGTGTGTGTGTGTGTGTGTGTGTGTGTGTGTGTGTGTGTGTGTGCAGAAGTCGAATTTCAAAACCCACATTTCATCAACATTTTAAAATACTTCCCACATTTTTCGGTTTTGACTCTTGTATTGGAGCAATACAACATTCCTAAAATCACACACACACACACACACACACACACACACACACACACACACACACACACACACACACGTATATAACAGCTACAGAACAGAACACATGACCACTGTATCAATTACATTTCTTTTTCCACAGCTCCATAAATTAAGCAGTTTACAATTAAGACCCCCAAAATTAATTAACTGACTGGCTGCAATAATTAAACCATAAACCTCTTTAACATTTCGCCCGATATAAAAAAGGGGACAATTAACATAAATAAGTGGATAAGCAGTTTTAAAAGTATGATGTGAAAAGAGAAATAAGTGCATACGCTCCTGACATTTCAGATAACACCAAGCATTTAAATGGCCAAATTAGTTTTCACAGCTCCAGATATACCTGTCATTTCCCGCCGGAGAGAGCAGCGCGAGGGAAAGAAGCGAATATAGCACGTGAGCGAGGGGCAAATCCACCATTTTTAGACCAACAAATGCTACTGAAAAATTATTAAACGAGAGTATATAAAGAGTTGCAATGGCGCCTGAGATCAAAATTATCACATCTGAAATTCGAACTAATTAGCGAGTTTTTTACAGGTACTTCTCGGCAAAGAGGGGAAACAAAAACAAATAGATAAGCATTACCTACAGCTAGAATTTTTAGATCATATGAAACTCGAATTAATTAGTGTTTTTTTTTTCAGGTACTGTCAGACAAAGGGAGATAAGAAGTGAGATAAGAATGAAATAATAGTAAGATGAAATGGTACAAGAAAAGGAGGGGGAAAAAACAGACAAGCATCATTAATAACCTGAAACTCGGATAAATAAGCAATATTACAGGTACTTTCCGACAAAAGCAAGATGAAGTACCAGGGATAGAAAAGGATGAAACATGAAAGGGTACAATAAAAGGAGGAAAAGGGGGAGAAAAAGCTAGAAAATAAACAAGCATTACGTGAGACCAAAATGATGAGATTATCTGAAACGTGGATTGCTTATAATTTTTCAAGTGTTTAAGATTTTTCGACAGGTATTAGAAGCAAAGGGACTCAAAGGGTGGGAAAACAAGAAAAAATCAATTATAAATCACATTTTTTTCAGTAGAACTTAGAATTATTATCATCTAAAACTAAAAATTACTAATCACTTGAAATCTTAATTACCTTCTTTTGTCTCTGTGGCCACGGGCAAGAAGGAAAGGGACGTAAAGATAAGGAAAAAAGAGAAAAATGAATCAAAAGACATTAAAAGAGAATGGGAGAACAAAGTACAAGATCTCCTCAAAGTCCATTTAATTAGGATTTTTACAACAGTTGACCATCCACATGTTAGGAACATTAGGATAAAAGATTACAAAAAATGGGAAAAAAAATTAACAAAATACCTTGTTGAAATGGTAGCAAAAAAACAAACAAACAAACAAACAAAACAAAAAAAACAGAAAATGCGTATAATACCAATTTAAAAAAACGAGCATTAGTAAATAGAAAAAAATAATGTCACCATAATACCTGAAATCCCTAGTTAATTAGAGACTTTTTGCAGTGTTTCCAGATATGTGTTAGAAAGATCAAAGTTGAAAGGATACGAAAAAAAAAATAAAATAAATAAATAAATAAGCAGCATCAGTTAGTGAAGCTGAAAAAGTTAACCAGATCACCTGACTATAATTAAGACTTTTTTTTCAGCGATTTCCCGCCCACGTGTTAGGATCAAACCGGGGGAGAAGAAAAATAAATAAATAAATAAAACGTATGAAAAATAAAATAGAAAAATGCCATATGCCGTCCCAGAGAGACAAAAGCGTTAGAACGAAAAAGAAAAACCACAATATAACACAACGCATAAATAAAATAAATATAAATATAAATAATAAAATATTAAAATAAAATAATAAAAAAATAACAATACATAAAAAATAATCAAAATAAAATAACATATCACCTGAAACTGTAATTAATTAAGAAACTGAACGGTACAAAATTAAATTGACAAAAACGCCACATTAACCCACAATAGAGAAAAACACTATCATTCACTTCTAAACAGGCAAACACAAATACCCAAACAAAAACTATGAGATTACCTGAAACACCATTTTTTAAGGACTTTTGAATGATTTTTTTGATACCTGTTAGAAAGATGAAGGACTGAAGAGCAAGAAAAAACTGAGGCAAATCTCCAAATGAACTAACAAGAGGCAGGAAGGAAAAGTTTACAGATCACCTGACGCTCCAATTAATTAGGAGTTTTACAGCCATTCTTTGGGCGCGTTGCAAAGATTAGTGATGAAACGGTACGAGAAACAGACAGAGGTACATTATACACTACACTCTCTTCATGAAAATAGAATCAGCTTCAGACTGTCGTAAAAAGACGCAAAGGAGGGAAAAGTTAACAGACCACCTGACGCTCCAATTAATTACACATTTTTAGAGCAATATTTTACCCTCGTGTTGGAAAGATTGGGGAATTAAATGGCACAAGAAACAGAAGCCAGTACATTAATACACCACAGTTCCCAGATAAAAAGGAAGCAAAAATAATAAAATAATCAAACCTCATATCAAAATTGCTTCATTTCATACAATTTAGACATTTTTTTTTCTCTCTCTCTCTTCTATCTATTTATCCTTCTACTTCCCAGCCACGTGAACGGATGATAAAGTTTCAAAATACAGAAAAAACAAAAGGAACAAAACAAATAAAACCTCACACCAATGTCACTTGTTCTCATACAACTTAGCTCAATTTTTTCATCTATTTATCCTCCAACTTCCCAGCCACGTGAAAGGAAGGTGAGGGGTGGAAGAATACTAAAAAAAAACGAGATAAACACCCTTATAAACCACTCCATAAGGAAGATAACAGCCGAAAAGGTATGAAAAAACCAGGGATCATCGCTCTTATAGGACACTCCACTCTCTCTCTCTCTCTCTCTCTCTCTCTCTCTCTCTCTCTCTCTCTCTCTCTCTCTCTCTCTCTCTCTCTCTCTCTCTCTCTCTCCCCGTCCTCCTCTACAAAGGCAAAAGATACGACGGCCAGACAAGCGTGTCACTCTGAGTCCAGGAAACGCTCCGCCACGTGTCCGCTGTTCTCTCTGCGCTTTTTCCAGACTTATTTTTCATCATAGAATTTTACTATTTTTTCTATTTTTTTTCTTTTTTTTTCATTTGTGCTTGTTCCAGTCGGGTGCTTTTACTCTCTATTTCTTCTTTTTTTTTTTAAACTGTCTCCGTCTTTGCCTATTTTCTGTTCCTCTCTCTCTCTCTCTCTCTCTCTCTCTCTCTCTCTCTCTCTCTCTCTCTCTCTCTCTCTCTCTCTCTCTCTCTCTCTCTCTGCTACCAGTATCGTCTGAGAGTTTTTCCTGTCCTCTCTTCACGTATGGACATTGGACTGCTAAAAATCAAATATAAAAGAAACCCAAACTGTCTATTCCTATATGAAAGTAACGACAGTGTTTACCTGCGCATCTGCCACACACAGGTAAGTCTTTTATATGTACGAGGGGACTCTGGGCTAGGGCAACAAAAAGGTTAGAAAAAGCAGTTATGAAAAATGTAGTCAAAAGGGCTGTCCAAAATTTTAGGATAATTGACTTGAAACCTCTCTACTGACTCACCTTTTCCTATGCTCTTATCCTCCAGTTACATTCTTTAGAGAGACGTAAGTTAAGAGGGGACCTGATAGAAGTCTTTAAGTGGTATAAGGGTTATAACAAGGGGGATGTAAGCAAAATTCTTAGGATCAGCAACCAGGGTAGAACAAGAAATAACGGGTTCAAGCTTGAAAAATTTAGGTTTAGGAAGGAGATAGGAAAAAGTTGGTTCACAAATAGAGTGGTAGATGAGTGGAACGGACTCAGTAATCATGTTGTTAGTGCTAGGACATTAGAGAGCTTTAAGAGAAGATTAGACAAGTTTATGGATGGGGATAATAGATGGAAATAGGCAGGTATATTTCATACAGGGGCTGCCACGTGTAAGCCTGGTCGCTTCTTGCAGCTTCCCTTATTTCTTATGTTCTTATGTTCCAGTTACGAAGGTTATCAAGTATTTATATTCCATTATTTTTTTTAAGTGAAGAGGTTAAACAGACTGAAAAATTTTAAATAATGCCACTAATGACCGATACATATCTTTTTCAATGCCACTTCCCAGAAAAATTAATGGAAAAAAAAAGTTTTAGAATGCCAGTTTAATTAAAGCTCCAGGAATGTGGAAAAAAAAAATATCAGGTAGAGTTCATGAGTGTACGTACGTGTTTACCTGTACCCTCCATACACTCAGGTAAGTTTTTGTTTAAGTTCAGGTAACGTGTCCCTCATTAAGTGTATTTTGAGTCTGGTAATTGAGTTGTGTTTGAGTGTCTGAGTGAAAAAGACAATTTGTTGCTTTCACTTGTTTTATTTTCACTCCATCATCATCACTACGACACTGCCACTGCCACTAGCGCATCCAGCATTAGGACCAACGGCCATTATTTTATTTATTTATTTATTTATTTATCTATTTATCCATTTATTTATTTGTCTCATCTATTCATTTTCTCTTTTTTTCTCATTTATATCACCACCAAAACCACCACCACCACCACCACCACCACCACAACAACAACAACAACCAACACCAATAATAACAACCACGATTTTTTTTTCTTTTCTCTTTTATCAAGACAAAAAAAAATCTTATTACCTCATCACTTTCATCTACCACCACCAAAAGCACAACTAACACCAATAACAACAACCACAAACCATTTTCATAACAAGAGAGACAAAGAACAAAGAAAGATATTGCTCCCACCAATTGCATCACCACCACCACCACCACCACCAACACAAGCAACAAAATAACAACAAGCCCAAGCCCTTCTGTCCACACACTCGCCCTAACACTCTCCCAAATGCCCAATTAATCGTCTTTTGGTGCCATAATGGAGTAAATTGTTAATTTTGTTCGAAATTGAAATCTAAATTGAACTCAACCCCTGAATTGTGGAGTTGTGGAGGGTGGAAAGAGGATAAAGAGAAGGTGAGAGAAGAGGGAAAGTGGAGGGAGGGAGGGGAAGGGGTGAGAGGAAAGAGTGAGGGGAGAGGGTGAGGGGAAATCTGTTTTGTTATTGGTGACAGCGCGTTGAGATGACTGACAGGCGATCTGATGTACGAGTATTACTGATTACTCTCTCTCTCTCTCTCTCTCTCTCTCTCTCTCTCTCTCTCTCTCTCTCTCTCTCTCTCTCTCTCTCTCTCTCTCTCTCTCTCTCTCATTCGTAAATCATCAGTGTAATTCACGTGTTTCCCTTCGAGCATCTCAAAGTTTTCTCCTTCAAGCGACCACTGCGCCAACTTCCCCGACACTTCTCACGCCGCTACAACAAATGACAACTCTTCACTGCGCTCACCTCCTGAAAAACACCTCGCCGCCTGCTGGGGAGATGATTTTCCTTTTTTTTTTTCCTCTTTCTCACTCTCAATTTCCTCAGTCTAATATTTTCTCCTTCCTTTTTTCATTGTACTGTTTTTTTTCGTTTTTTTTTTTCTCTTCAGTCACCTTCTTTACTTCTCCTTCATTTGATTGTTTTTTTTTATTTCTTCCTTGTAAGCTTCTTTTTCTTTTCTTTTCATTAGACACAGTTCTTTTTTTTTCTTCGTTTCCCTCTCTTTTTCCTTCTTTCTGGTCTTCCTTCCTTCATTAATTCATTACTGGTTCTTTCCTTTCTTGTTTCCTTCCTTCATTCATTCATTCATCTTTCCTTCCTCCTTCAATATACACAATTCTTTTTTACTAGGTTTGTATTATTTCCTACTTTTACTTTCCTTCCTTCATTTATTATTTTTTTTCATCCCAGCTTTTTCTTCACTATATATATATATACGATGCATTTGTTTAATTTCTTCAGTTTCTTCACCCTTTTTTTTCCTTTTTCCACCACTTATACACAATTCCTTCTTTGTTTCCTTCATTTTCACTCTCTGTTCCTTCTTCCTTCAATGGAGACACAGCTCTTTCCCTTCCTCTTTTCCTCATGATCTTCATTCTCGTTTTTTCCTTCTTACTTCAACAAACACACAAATCCTTTCTTTCCTTTCATTTTAATCCTGTTTTCCTCCTTCCTTCAATACATACACAATTCCTTTCGTTTCCCCCCATCTTCTTCACCGTCTTTTCCACCCTTCCCTCTTTCCTTCCTTCCTTCCTTCCTTCCTTCTTTCTTTCTTTCTCTCAGGGAACTACTTTGTCTGGCGGAGCGAAGTGTACCGCGGAAGAATAACTTCTCTCGTCAAACA
>NC_087173.1:3030485-3032985 GCF_035594125.1 Scylla paramamosain
GGTAAATTCGAGTAAAGTTGGTGCGTTAAGGACAAGGCAGTTTTTTTTTTTTTTTCTCTCTCTCTCTCTCTCTCTCTGCCTCCTTCTTCTTCCTCCTTCGCCGTCTTTATTTTCAAGGAGGAGTGTTATAGAGTGTAAATTCTAATGTCGTTTTTTTTTTTTTTAAGGATGTTTACTCGGAAATATATGAATGTAGAGGGAAAATTAACAGAGAAACAAGACGTCTCTCTCTCTCTCTCTCTCTCTCTCTCTCTCTCTCTCTCTCTCTCTCTCTCTCTCTCTCTCTCTCTCTCTTTCTTCTTCTTTTTCTTCTTCTTCTTCTTCTTCTTCTTCTTCTTCTTCTTTTTTCTTTCTTCTTCATCGCCTTTATTTCCACGGGTTGTACAGTGTAAGTATTTTTGTCCTTTCAAGAGTGTTCACTAAGAAAGAAGGTTCCAAAGTGAAAATTAATAGAGAAATATGACGCTTTTTTCCCCTTTTTTCCTCCTCCTCCTCTTCCTCCTCCTCCGTCTTTATTTCCCAGCCGCAGTGTTATAAGTTTACTGTAAATGTATATGTTGATGTGTTTTCAAGAATATCCACTGGGAAAGAAGGATCTGACAGGGAAATTAACAAAGACAAGACGCCTTTTTCCCTCCCTCCTCCTCCGCTTCCTCTTCCTCCTCCTCAGTCATCATTTCCCAAGCACAGCATTATAAACTGAATATACCAATGTGTTTCCAAGAATGACCACCAGGAAAGAAGAATCTAACAGGGAAATTAGCAGACTTGGCGCCCTCTTTTTTCCCCTTCTCTCATCCTCCTTTGCTCTCATTTCCCAAGCGCAACATTGGGAAGTATAAATTTTGATGTGTTTTCCATGTTCTTCACAACGAAAGTAGGATCTGACACGGAAATTAACAAAGAAATAACAGTTTTCCTCTAGGACAACGTAAGGGAATTGGACTGGAAAGACTGACTGGGAGAGCTCGCCGTGAAAATCGACACAGAATAAATAAATAAATGAACAAATGAAATAAAGACACCGTTCCCTCCGTCCGTCCGTTCTGTCTTTTTTATTCCACTTATTTCTAGAGACGAGAGCAACATTGTGAGCTGGACCGCAAATATATCATGTTTTCCAGGATGACAACAAGAAAACAAAAGAAACCGTGAGAGTTTGGCAGGAAAATTAAGTGAAAAAAAACAAACCTCATCCCTCTCTCTCTCTCTCTCTCTCTCTCTCTCTCTCTCTCTCTCTCTCTCTCATATTCTAGGATTTGAACTTAGAAATATAAATATAGACGAGTTTACCATAAAAATCTGTCTCATAGGAAGAAAACGTACTGAAAAAAAGCAATAACTGGAAATTAAGCGATAGAGAGGGTTGTGAAAGCGTAAAGCAATCCTCATTTTATTTTCATTTTATTACGCTAATGATGAAATAGTTACTGGTAAAGATTATACATTCATCGAGCTGGATGTGTCGAAAGGGCGCAAAGCACAGCGATGCATTTGCGAATATCTTGCAAAATTATTACGAGAAGAATATACGGGTGTGTTGTGGGGAGGTGTTCACTGGTGTAATATGCAATGGTTTGGTGGATGGATGTTTTACGGGGAATCTAAAGAGAATGACGGATTTTGTAATGGTAGTGGTGGTGGTGGTGGTGGTGGTAATCGTAGTGGTAATTATTATTGTTGTTGTTGTTGTTGTTGTTGTTGTTGTTGCAATAATTACTGTTGTTGCGGCTGCTGTTGTTGATGTTGTTGTTGGTTGTTGTTATTATTGTTGCTGTTGTTGCAGTTGTTAATGTTGTTATTGTTGTTATTGTTGAATAATTCCAACACAACACAACACAGAATAACAAAAGAACTGAGAGCGGAGAAAAAAAAAACTATACTACATCCTATGAATTGCCACCAAGTAAATAAGTAAATTCACAACTATTAAAGAGAATAAACTAAATATTCCTTTGCAACAATGTGGTTCACACGGCGGTGTCACTCACTCTAATAACACACAACACAGGTAGGTGTCTCTTACCTCCTATTGTCTAATTATCCTGCCAGCCGTTAGTTTCCTGTCTGTACAGCGAACAGCTAAAGTGAACATTCCGTCAGAGAGAGAGAGAGAGAGAGAGAGAGAGAGAGAGAGAGAGAGAGAGAGAGAGAGAGAGGCTAATAACAAACTGTCAACGCTAGGAACAAACAGACCACTCTAATAACACCAATTTAATGCTTACGTGTGTTCATCTTTATAAAATCCACTGTTTTTTTTTTTTTTTTGTTGCAACTGAACGTAAAATTCCTAGACAAACACTTTCCTTCCCCTACTTCCTATCCAAATCCTCACCATTATCACCACCATCACCACCACCACTACCACCGCCATCAAAATAAGTCATTCCGGAATCCTTGCGTTACCCTTCAAATCCACAGACTGTAGCCCATTTTCTGAGATACCATCAAGGTCCTTTTATCACAGACTTCGCCAATTGAGGAATTCTGTTGTAATCTA